>NW_009228422.1:455-19107 GCF_000690835.1 Fulmarus glacialis
CACCAAATCCTGCTGGGTTACTGGAAACACTGCAGTCCTAATGTACCAGTGTCTTCAGGCCACCTATGGCAGAAAGGGATTTTTCCAGGAAAGGCACTTAAGACAATCACAGTTATTCCCGACTTCTTTGCCACTTGCAATTGCTGCTTCTCCCTTATTGAAAAGGGGTGATAACCTATTTTGACAGCATAAGTTACTAGAGAGGAGAGAAAGAAAGGGGCGGGGGGGGGGGGGGAAGTTAGGTCAATCTGTGTTCTCCAAGCTCCAGGACACAGCCAAGCTGGCCAACCTGGTCCATATAAAACCCACTCCAGTAGCTAATTCCATCGCTTCTGTGGTGACCAGCAGATTGCCAGGTGTGCAGATTGCCTAAAGAGTGCCTTCTCCTCCCCGCAAACCGTAGGAAATTTGGGAGGGGAGGGGACCAACCGAAAAAAAAACAACCCAAAAACCCTAGGGAAACAATGTTGTCTAAGACTCAGAACAAGGCCATAAGAATCAAAATTTCTGTATTACAGGGTGAGCTTTCATTTTCCAAATCCTTGGTCACATTTCTTAATCTCTCTGAGCCTCATAATTTTCAACACAGCAGCATCCTACCCACCTGTGCAGTGGTTGGAGCATTCTGATGAAGGTCACTATGTAGGCAAGCACTTTAATTATACTTGTTTAAAGTGACAACTGGATCTTTTTATGATCGTGACCTGAAGGAAAATCAGACTGCTGATTAACTAGAGGTGGAGAACACTCCATTAACGAAGGTAATGAAGGCAGTAAGTCAGGACTGCGAGGTTCTTGTTCTCTTTCGTAAGGCCGGATTATTCTTTAGTTCTGCAAAAGCCAATTTGCTTTTAAATGCCTTGGCTCCCCACACTGCAAAATGGAGGAAAATGCCTATTGCACAGGAGCAATGTGAAATTTATTTAAATAAATAACACTGGCAAGGTTCTTGGAAGTTGCCAGATAAAGCATGTCACATAAGAACAGAAAACAAAGTAAATATGGCCGATAGCTTTATCGTGAAGGAAGTAGCAAATGTCTTTGTCTTTATGACGCTGAGAAATATAAGGAATGAACAGCCTCCTTTTACATTGTACCTTGCATTTGCTTGCTGAACATTCCCTGCTAGGTATCTGATTTGTTACTGAATAGAACTCAGAAGGACTAACACGTTATTTTCCTAGCACATCAGACACAACCCTACAGAGAGTGAAATGCAAACAGAGAAACAACCAGAAGCTTTCTTGTACCATCAAAGATGTAGGAAAAGGAGCAAGGAAAGGTGGCAAACCACAAAGTTTGCCCAACAGAGAGGCCAAAACAGGGGAGAGAAGCATCAAAAGCAGCCACAGGCATCTAAGAGGAAAGCACAAGTGAGTGGGAGGAAGACAATGCAATAATACAAAAATGAAGCCCCTGGCCCATTTGGGCACGTTCAGATTAAAGGGCAGGGGCCAGTCAGACTGACAACTATCTTGGAGCTCTTCCCCAGGGAGCAAGGCATTTGGTGCTTTTTGTATATAATAAAAAGGCTTTAGGCACTTCTGTTCATGCCAACTCCCTTTATTACTTGTTCCTCAGTGAACTAGAGTCTTTCCCCCACGATGGCTTTCCCCAGCAGCCTTACCTGAACCCTTAAGGCAAGTGCTGCTTTCTTCTGCCCACAACAGCAGCGAAAGACAACATCCACCACACACACCCCACCACTGCTTGCCCCACCAGACTTACCAAGGTACGAAATCTACTGGAGCAACTTGCTAAAGACTTCCTTGTTTCGGCTATTCTGAGAGTAAAATCACAGGGTTTTAGTCACGTCTCAGGTGCATTCTTTACCCAGCAGACACCCCCCCCCGCCCTAATGCATGAGAACCATTAAGCAATGCTGGCCAGCTGGATTGTATCTTCACAACCGTAAGAGCACACAGCAAGCCAGCTCAGTACAATGCTGTAAACGCAGCTAGGAAGTCTCCTCTCCATAACTCCAGCAAAGATATATACATGGGAATACCCTGACATGCTTTTTAATGGCTTCTAAAAAATTCAGTTCTTGCCCCACAATTCAGAGCCCTCTGCATCCCAGTAGCATAGCACATGCAGTGTAACACAGCCCAGTAAAACCTAGGCATGATATAGACGGACTCAAAGCCCCTACCTCCGTCTAAAACTTTTCTACAAGAAGTCATCCTCACAGCCCCACTCATCACCCCTAAGTAAATTCTGCTCCAGGTTTGGCATCCTCTGTGCACTGCTGGGACCTCATGACTCTTCATTGTCTAGGAAGACCTTTGGTTTCCTTAAGAGTTTGCACTCACAGTGTAAGAGCAGGCCCTGTAGTTGCCCTTTTCCCCAATGTGTTTGTGAGCTATGGAGAACTGGACTGGTGGGAGCCCCTGGACACCCCACTCTGATGGTTGGGAGAAGTACAGCAACCCAGGAAACATGAGAAAAACTGATACAACCTTAGGCTTTTTATTGCCTCCAGGTAGTTGGGGTGTGATCCAGCCCCATCCTGCTTGAAGAATCTCCAAACTGCCCATTGATTTTTAATGAGATGCACGAGGCAGAAAGGACACAGCCTGGTGCCCCCCACAAGCTTGGCTCACCGGGTTGATGGCAGAATACTTTTGATATAAAATTATGGGAAGAGCCTGAGTGTCAGAGCTGTTGTTTCTCCTGGCTCAAAGATTCACTAGGGAAATCGGGTCCCTTTGCTTTCCTAGATCTGAGGAGCTTGGCTTGACTCCAGAGAGATTAAAGGTGCTGAACTGGGAGGGAGGGGAGGATCCTGCCATTAATAAAGGACTGGTTGCAAGTCTGGGGAAGGAGTCTATTCCATTATTAAGTTATCTCTGTTCCCTCTGGGAAGCCTTAGACGTGGAGGAAGGGTCTGAGTTCAATGTCATTCTTCAAGCAGGTAATTAAGCAGGAGGCTGGTGGAGGAAGCAATCTCTTCAATCTCCTTCCTGCTCCTGTCTCCATAGACTTCTTACACCATGAAACAGAAGTCCTTACCTGTGCACAACCCTTACCTATTGCCAAGTGTTAGGAAAGCAGTGACTCCAGGAACTGTTATGAAAAAGTCACTGAACTGCTAAAATCTGACAGCATCTCTGTCACATCCAAACCACGGCAGCCAGTTTGCTCTCTGCACCTCCTTCCATGGCTACAATAAAAAGTGGGCAGCCCAGCAGTTAATGCTTGCAACTCAGAGTAATTGAAATTGCACAGGGCCCAATTCCAACCCTACTATTGTGCAAGTCTGGGAAAGGCACCAATTTTCCTGTGTTCTCCCCCCTGCCCCCCGAGTGAAACAAAACACCCATCAAGCAGCAGGCTGGCTTGTCTGAACAAATTAATAGCTGTAAAACAACCTGAGTTCCACACAGGTCCGTCAAAGCCATTATCAGGAGTCTGACACTGGTTATCACCCGCTCCTTCAGAAACGAGGGGCAAAAAGAGGCTATATCAAGCAACTGCAGAATGACCTAGCCTCAGAGAGAGAATTGACATCATGCAGATACCTAACAGTAGCATTTATCCATCAGGACTGACATAAACTAGACTTGAACCAGGCAATCTGGAGTTTCATAGCCATCCTCTTAGCTCCTAAGCCTCAGAGCCTTAAAAGATTTAAGCATCTAAATAACATCAGCTGCCTGAAACCTAAATACCTTTGAAGACAGGGCCTCAGGATTAGCCTGCTAACCATAAGAGCCTAACTTCATGCCACTGGCAACACCAGCCCTGATGTCTCACCTGATACTTGAGAAGAGGCAATTGAGGATTGAGAACCCACCTAGTTAATTAAAGCAGCATAGTATCTTGCTTCTTAATAGGGAGATATAATCAATGTTAATCTTTTGGGTGTGCTACTAAATATCCAAAGGGGATGTTTGTTTTGCAATTTCCCTCTTCCTTAATGGCAGCTTTTCCCTACCCTGCACAATCAGTCACCCTGCAATTCACAGCTAAAAATATTTTGGCTTGCTTGATAGTTGTAGCATTTCAGTGTCTTTCACCTCAAGCTTCAGTTCATCCATTATCCACTGCTCCTTTGTGGCAGAGTTTCTGAGATGATCTCCTCCTGTTAAGCTACACAGGCTGTGAGCTCTGCATAGACTTTTCCTCAAGCTCTGGATACCAGGCTGATCCACAGTAGGTACCTGAAGCAGTAGTATCAATGGAGAGCAAGCTCCTGCCTTGGGCAACTCAGAGAAGATAGAAGCCATTTTGCCTGAACCACCAGAGACAGCAGAGATGTCCATCTCTGACTGAAGAAGATGGATTAGACTGGGAGGCAGGGTAGACTGAAGAGGGGAATAGAGAAGAAAAGGGACAGGAGGGCTAGTCAGGAGAAGGGCAGGGGGAAGCATAAGGCAGGGAAAAGCTGAAACAACAGGCAGTGGGGGAGAGGCAGGATGTCAAGGGATAAATAGGTTTGAAACAAAGGAGTGGGGTGACTGACAGAGTGGACATGGCTTAGAGTCAGAAGTGAAGGCTAGCTGAGGAGACAATGTATGTGGAAGTGTGGAGATCACATGAAAGAAGATGAAGACAGTTGTGAGTATGGATTGAAAAGCTAGTTATGGATACACTTGCTATAGTGTGGATTTAGCAAGGGCCTAAGAAAATCCAAGGGCTTTTTACAATGGGGCTTGAGAAATCTCTGACATGGTGTCTGGAGAGGACATGTCTAACATGTGACTGGAGAGGATGAAACATTGTAACCTGGAGACTCTTCCTAGGCACAAAGTTTGGGAGGCTTGGGGATAGTTGGTGAGTAAACAGCAGGAGAAGGTGGTGGTAGTATTTCTGGAGGAAGAAGAGCAGAAAGGGTGTGCAGAGAATATGAATGGATTGAAGGAAAAGCAGTGCTGGTACCATTGTTCCTAGCCTCTTGGGCAACCATGTGCAAGTGTCCTAGATGAAGCTGGCTTTACTGCAGGCTTTACAGGTAATGCCGTTTTAACTTCTGACATGTCACTAGTTGAGAAAGATTTAACATATATTTATTCAATGTCACTGAAAATACTCGAGCAGTTGCTGGGGAGGGAGGATAGGGCTGATCAATGGGGGAGGGTGGGGAGGACCTGTACTTTTGTAGGGACTGAAGCATGATGCTGACAAGCAGGATTTGGAACGGCTCTCTCCCAGTAACTGCTGAGTATCCTCTGCCTTGAAAACCTGCTGTCAAGTGTCATGTCAAATCAGGAAGACTGTGGGCAGAGACTGAGAGAGACCCTTCTCCCAAGTGCAGCCTGATGGACGGAAAGTAATTGCACTGCTATGGCATTGCCTGAACCTGGCAGGTTCTCACTAGAAACAAATACTGTTTCCCTGGTAATGAAGGAAAGGTTTAATCTGATTTCACTCCAGGTGAGTATGTTCAGTACAGCGAGTCCCTTTGCCACTGTTAACACTCACTGTGTTAGCCAGGAGTGGTAATGCGGCAGGTTTTAATCTGTTTCACAAAGCCTGCAGAAAATGTGAGGCAGTAGGTCAGCTGAGAGGACAGCTGGGTGCATCATTCTCTTCCCCCTTCTCAGGCATGGTGCAAAGCCAGGTAGGTCACTGGCTCCTATCTTGTGCTTCTTCCTTGCCTCTGCATGGGGAGGCTTGGATCTGCAGTGAGGGGTGGCAGAGGGCCTTCTCCCTTCTTGCCCCAGAGCTGGATGCAGCCTTGATGCACAGTCTGTGCAGGCTGTTCAGATCTGCAGCTATTTCCACATTGCGTGACCTGGAAGGTGGGTGACACACTGGGCAGGGGACCACAGCTCCCTGCACTCCCTTGATAAACCTGCCCCTGCCTTCCCTGGAATAACAGAAAAAGGATTTAATACTTCCTGGGCCAGGAGTAACCGTGATGTCCTGACTCCTCCAACCCAGCTGGGCTTTTGGTCATAAATCATAAAGTAATAGGAGGCTTCTCTGCCCACAGTATGCAGCTCTGTCCCTATGCTTGCTAATTAGAGATGGGCTCACATTAAATGCTAAGATTCAAGCCTCCATGAGCACCAAGGGAACTTGATCTAGATTAGACAGTGCTTGGATGCTTTGGTGATTGGCACTTTAGAAATTACATAGATAGAGCACAGTGGAAATAGATGGGACTTTGCAGCTTTGGCTCTTCTCTGCTAGTTATAATTATTTAAGATGATGTTTCACATCACATTCAAGCTCCTGTGCAGATAGCAAAGGCAGAGAACAAGAGATCTCAGCCACCTAGGAGAGGATTATGAGAATATGACAATGTTCAAACCCAGTGGGCTCTGCCACGCTGCATTATTTAAGCCCAGTAACCAAATTTAGTAACCAGCCCCTGAGGCGCTGAGAGAAAAACACAGCTTCCAGAGCTCCTTCCCTGCAGTCTTGTCGGCTTCCTCCCTTAAAGGAGCCACTGGCTTTTCTCTTCCTCTCTCAGCCCCACCACCAGGCCTGACCCTCCCACATCGCTCCCACAGGAGCAATAAAGTCCTTTGCACGGGTGTAACGCGTGACCCAGGTACAAGCCATCACACACAGTGTGAAGCCGTGGGAGTCCAGTGCAGAGTTACCCGCATGGGGAGAACAAGAGCCGTTCCAGCTCCAGGCCTTCAGGATGCGGGGCACAGAGGTTGCAGCTGTGCAGTGAGGCATGAGCTCGGGTATAGACAGGCCAACCCTACAGCCAATGCACAGCCTGTCTGGACTACCAGCTGTTTCCGAACCTTAGCTCTGTACTAGATAGCCATGTGTGCTCAGGCTGCTAACACTCTCCGCTCTGCCCGGACCAGGCTCTCACCTTCCTGGGAGCTTTGCAGCTCCAGCCAAATCTATGCATGAATGTGCCTGCTGGTAAAGTGTGTGGACAGAAGCAATTCTGGACATACAGACAGGCTCAAACTTGTCCTTGGGTGAAGATCTCTCCTTGCCTCCCTTGCCCACCAAGCGCTGCAGCTGGTGGGAGGAGGTAGGCCCAGCTCTACCTCCCACTGGCTCTAGCCTTCCCTCAACGGAAGAGTTTTGTCACTGATCCACAATGTCCCAATGCCAAAGGATGGCACTTGTTAACCAATTTTCAAAGGGATTAAGGCAAAGGGAGCCTGGGAGGCTTGGGCAGACCCTCTTCGCTGGCACCTCAGACTGTTGGTCATCTGGCTTGTGTTCAGTGAGCAGGTGCTATGCTATGCCACAGCAGGCCCTTGTCTCCCCAGTAAGACGGGAGTGTCCATGCACGTGGCCAAGCTCTCTGGAGCGATCTGTGGGAAGGAGAGGTGGAACGGAGTGAATATTTAACCAGCACTGTGTCAAATGCAAACACATGTCCACTGTGACGTTTGTCATCACAGGGCACTGATCTTGTACATACATTGGAGGCAATGCAGCTTAACTTCCCACTGATTCTGACAAAGCTGGCTTGAGAGACCATTACCTTGGCATGTGAAGAGGTCATTTCAGTAAAACCCAAGCTCAGCCTCAGGGAGCCACAAAATAGTGCTGAGACCTGCTGGTACTGTAGGTGACTCCCGCCACGGTGGCTATTAACTGCAAGGCGTGCCCTCTCCATGGCGGCGATCGGACGCCACAGCCTCTTAAAACTGTCTGCTGTCTCTTAGATCCCTCCCTGGCCTTCCGCCCAGAGCCCCGAGGCAGCGAGTCGGAGACTGGTGTTTACAAACAGAGCCTTTTAAACCTCGTGTGGAATGAGAAAAAGGAGCAAGCCCAGCTGAAGGGCCCTGGGAGGAGCAGATCTCATCGGACCTCACTGGGAACATCTTCCTGAGCCACCTCTCTTGAGCTAGATGAGCCACAGCTGAGCTGCCAGGTCAAGGAACGATGGCAGGCCAGCAGTGAGGGGGTTCTCTAGGCAGTCAGGGCTCCTGCCGGATCTGCCTCACACAAGCTGGGCCTCTCTGGTGGCTACCATGCCAGGGAGCATACAGCAAGACTGATGATAATGGCCAGCTCTGCAAGGAAAGAAAGACTTTGGGGCTGTGCAGACAGTATCAGCTAGTCCACAGGCCATGAAATCTCTACCATCTTGTGCCATTCCCAGATGCCGAACTGTGGGTATTCAGGATTGATCAGGCTTTTTAACTTCGTTGTTGTTGTTTTTGCAATACTCTGCCTGACCAAACTTGAAGATGGGTTATTTATCACATACCTCGAATGCCATGACACATATGGCCTGTTGCACCAGTGCCCCTAAGCTACCCCTACCCCACAGCCATTTTATCTGTAAACCACAGGCTCCTTCCCGGTACTTCTATTGTTCCAGTGACCACCAGAGCCGATACCAGCACTGGCCTCTGGTGGATTGCAAGCAGGCGACACTCAGCACAAACTGAATTCTTCTCCCTCCCTGAGCCCCCGCGCCCAGTCAGCTCTTCCTTCCACCACACAGACCCCCACCAAGGTGCTGCGAGTCTGTGCCAGCAAGGATGGCAGTAGTGGCTGTCATGTGGGCATCGGTCCTTGGAGAGCTGTCCTCATCCAACACATTTCCCCCAGGACACCAAACGCCTGTCAGCTGCTGGCTGCCTCCTGCTCCGCAGCGCTGGGTGTGACACCCGAAAGCGGGGTGATTTTCTGTGAAGTCAATTTACTTGAGTCCTTCCGGAGGTCTTGTCTCGAGGGGGAAATTCTCCAGCGTTGCTGTTGTGGGAGAAGTTATTCTGCAATAACTTTTAAAATAGCTGCCCATGGGGACACAGTATGCTGGAAAAACAGTCATTTCATTCTGGTGTGATCACTCCAATTCGTGAGCCTGGCTCTTTCCCCTCCCTCCCATCCACTGGAAATTAGCTCGCTCAATTCAGCTGCAAGCTCTTTGCAGGCAAGGATTTGAGGGCCGTGGTTTGGCCTGCGATAGGACAGCCGCCCAGCTCTACGGGCTGGTGTGCTCTCCTCGCTGCTTCAAAGCAAACGGCAAAGCGTGCAAATGTGCAAAGCTAGCGTGTAGCCTGCTCTTCGGAAGGGATGTGACTCCTCAGCCTTCTCTAGGGACTGGCATGGAAACCGAGCTGTGAAAATAAAAATAACGGTCCTGGTGAGACCACAGCAAAGACTTCCAGCAGCTGTGACTAACATTAAACCACTTGGCAAAGGGCTTCTCGCTCTCGCTCTCTCTGCCTCTCCCACTCTCCGGGAACCTCAGAAAGGGCATAACTGGAATCCCTGTCTGGGGAAGGGGAGGATGAAGAACACGTAGACACCCAGCCTGGGATTTCCTACAGCTATTGCTCGTACCAGGCAGACAAGGGCCACGTGCAGCAGCTCCGAAAGCAACTCACAAGAAGAGAAAGGCATGAGATTGTGTGAAATATATACACCAGGGCTGGCTGAGGGCAGCCCAGACCTCTGTTTGCTTGGACGTGGAAGCAAGGCCCAGGGTTTTGCCAGCAGCCTGCCGCCACCCAGCCTGCTCTCCTATGCTAGCGGGGATGCGTCTGCTGCAGCAACCATCCAGGCAGAGGAGATTTTCAGGACGGGTTGCTTGGCAGGGAGGGAAGGGGCCAGTGGGTGCGGAAGAGGATAAACCTGTAATGTTCCTCAACTGGGGTGCAGAAAAAGGCCTCAGATTTCCTCCTAGGGCTCAAACCTCCCTCGGCAGAGCTCTTATCAGAGCTCAGCCGCGCACTCACGCAGGAAAAGAGCCACCCCTGCCCGGTGCACTGGGCCCTTCCTGGGACTGCAGGCTCCGTTCTTCTTCTGCCCTAGATTGACGCAGTTACCGCTTTCCTCAGGGCTGACCCGGTTGCAGCTGAATGCCACAGGAGACACGTGGATGCAGCAGAACCAGATAGACATAAGCTGTGCTCTGGCACAGGCAGGATGAAGCAGTTGCCTGGGGGGGGAAACTACTTGGGGGCTAGAAATCTGCTGACGGCCTCTACACAGAAGCAGGCTCAGGAGACAAACCCCTCTTAGAGTAGCTGAGCTCTGTCCTGTCTCCTCTACGCCAGAAGGAACATGCCACTGGTGTAATACCCTTCTCGTCAGATGAGTACACCGGCCATGGGCCATCATTAGCTGCTGAGCAGCAGTCTTCCTCTCCAGCCTGACCATCCTCTCTACAGCGCTGACCTCTTTGAGAAGGGGGCAGCAAGGGAATAGCACTCTTAAAGCAGTCTGCCCCACAAACCATAGCCCCGATATTGTTTGCACTGAAGTCCAAAAGCAGGAAGAAGATCAGTCTTTTTGCTTTTTTTCCAAGCAGTCAATAAGTAACCTCTGGGACCCGGCTGCTTACGAGACATGGAGAGAAAATTTCTAAAAGACAGCAATAAAGAGGACGTGGGTGCAGGGGGAGGAGGAAGGCAGGGAGGGGGAGAGGAGGGATACGTATGTCACAGCTTACCTCAGAGCCAGAATTAGAAGCTGGGTAAAAAAAATAAAATCACAGCAGGAAATAATGTGTGGCTTAAAATAGCAACATCAAATGGGAGCGAGAATGGGGAGTGGGTGGCATTTGAGGTTGCTGCTCTGTTCCTCCCTCAATGGCAGGGTGATTAATATGTCTACGCTACTTGTGTTTATGTAACAAAGGGCACTAAAGGCCAAAGCTGTATTTTCACTAACACTGCAGGGGAGTCTGTGAATCTTTTCTTCCCCCCATAGCATTAAGTGGGAGGATCTGCACTTGCGCTTCCTGCCCCAGAAACAAAAAAAAAAAAAAAAAAAAAAATCCATGCTTCAGCACTGCACACGTAGTTACATTTCCACAGCTTGGCAGGGCGGCACAGAGACCTTTAAGGCTTTGAAGGCATTCTTCTGTCTTTCATGGCTCCCCACAGAAAAAGCCTGTTCCCAGAGCACACCTGTAAACGTGGTCGGGTTGTCTCTGGCTGGAGGCTGCGCTGTAATAGCAGGCAAGGTACCCCTGCATGTTACTACACATTTTCGTGCTCGTTCACTGTATTTGCAGTGAATCATAGATCTCTGAGACGGGTCATGCAGTCCATTTCCTTGCCAGCACAGGATTGTTCCCAGCCATATACTTAATCCCTCACGTTTCTCTTGGGAAGACAGTGATTCAGACTGATCAGTCTTTTCTTTACACACCTTGTATCCTGAGAACTGCATTAAAGACTGGCAAGCATTCATGTGTTTTGGTAAGGAAGGGATATTTCTCTTGGGTGCATCAAGAAATATTCAGCCCACTGCATCACTGTTCACTGATGACGCTGAAATTACCTAGCAAAGTGGCTGAGGGAGGTATGGCACTTGTTTTTTAGACTGCTATGATCTCCTCTGGACTAATAAGCAGAACAGGCCTGCTCTGAACTTGCAGAGAAAGGTGGGAAAGCATCCCAAGCAAGCCCCAAGGGGTGCGGGAAGCTTGCGTCTCAGTTGGTCACGCTCAGTACCTCCCACTCACCTGAAAGGCGGTGTGCTGCTACAGCTCACGCCTCTCAATGTTTGGTCCCCTCAGAGAGCAAAGACAAGAGCAAAGACTTTCCTTTACCTACACGCACAGCATAAGCCTGCAGCCCCTCACAGTCACTCCTCGTATCAAAATATGTTTGCAAATATCTGTACATGCAAATAGCATAAGACCAAGTTTGTCGTGTAACAAAAACCTGCTGCGTGGGCCTGATTCTGATACTTTCTGACATCAGCAAATATCTTTGACATAAGTCGCGCCATGCTGCTGTCAGAGGAAGGAGAATCTGGCCCATATCTGATGCAAATCTTCCCACAGGCAAGCAGAGCAGCCCAATTCGTCTAAACATGGCATATTGGTGGCTGCAGACAGAGATCACTCCCCGCAACTCCATCAACATGTATAATATCCTGCTAGTTAAATCCAGCCGTGGTAAATATCTCCACTATGTTATCCCTCCAAGCAAATATAGTACCTGTATGGAAGAAATTCCTCAGAACGTTTCCTGTCTGGAGCTGAAGCTTGCCAGGGACTGAATTTCCTGTGAGGCTACAGTTGGGAATGCAAAGCAAAGAAGCTAACAAGAAAATGCGATGATACATATTTGAACCTGCTCTACACAGATCCTCCTCAGCAAGCACATTTCCCCCTCCCCGTTTCAATAAAAATGAAGCACTTAGATTTTCAAATATCGGCTGGGTTATTTTTCATTAGTAATTCTTATTTTTACCCCACTGCCTCCCTTTCTGCCTATTTTTTTCCAGCTGCAATTCTGTGACTTACACATCCTGAAAATGAAAGAGGTTGTTTTTGCCAATAGCAAAGTGCTATGCATCCTTTCAACCATCTGGAAATGGATTTTTTATTCTTCCCCTCTCCCAACCACACATGCACGTGCACACACACAACCAAGTCTTTGTCTCTTGGAATCATTTCCCGCACCAAAGCTGATGGCCATGAAAAGAATTCAATAAAAAAGTTCCGCAGGCATTAAGAGGCCTAGACAGAATAAACAGGGCAACTTCCTGGGCACTTGTTCTCATCCAAACTGCCACCTCACGAGGAAATGATGAATGCAATGGAGCACATGGTTCAGTGGTTAGACATTAAGAGAGGTAGTTAAGGCTCCTGTGTTTTTGTCCTGCCTCTGCTACAAATCTCCGTTGTCACTACAAGCAAGTTGCCTAGCTGCTTAGTGCCTCAGCCCCCCCAGCTGTAAATAGGGATACAGATACTTTCTAACCCCGTGTGATGGTCAGTGCGTTCGTGTTTGTAACGTGAGCTGATCTCCAGAGATGAAGGAAGTAATCTAAAGTGAAAATTGCCATGATAGCTCTATGCTGAGACTAATAGAGTCAAGCAGGACAGTCTGGGAGCCAGAGACTAGACTTGATCATCTCTTGCCCAGAGGCAAATGTTAAGTGAGCCATGTCACCATGCTATCCAGATGACTGCAGGTCTGCAAGAGGAGACAAAGAAGAGCCAGAGCCACACTGACTGGTACCAACATGCTTACGGTGTCCAGCTGAGAATGAGTAACAGCTGCTTGCTCATCATCCTGATTTCTGTCACTACTAGTGTTTTTGAATGCTGAAGTGTCCCAATGCTGTGACTCAGGGCTGTGAGTCATGGGCTGTATGTCTCTACGGCGTGGAATCACTCACTTGCTCTCTCCGATGAGATTGCAGAAATCACAGATCATCTTGGGTCTCCTACAGTGGTAAGTCTTAAAAATATAGACAGATATTTACAAACACATCCAGAACAAAGTCATTCTGTCTCCACTGACTCTCTATCAGGGATTCATATTAGAAATCAATTTCACATGCACACCCCTACCCAAAAAACTAGAAAAAGTAGAAGTCTCTTTTTTCCTTCTGTGGACATTTAATTCCTACATCCACAAAGCTCTAGTAAATCTGGACTAAACAGGATGCAGTGCAGGTAGCATTCAACCTTTTGCCTCCCCTGCTTTTGCCAGTCACATATTTAGACCCAAAATGCTGACAGCAGGGCAACACGCTGCTTTTTGGCACCAGATCTGCCTCATCCTTGGGCTCTCCAGCCTTCCTGGTAAGGAAGCTTTGATGTAGTGGCATTCTCCTAACCTCAGTGCTAGGCTGCAATTAGTTGCACGCCGGGCTGCAGCGGGAGCCCTCTCTGAGCTGGCTGGCAAGACCTCTGAGAAGACACCAGATACTCCCGAGGTATCATCAAGACCTGTGTTGACCACATACAACGCGGCGGACAATTTTCCCATCTACAGACTGCGACAGCAACCAGCTGTGCCTTCAGGAGCTCACCTCCAGTTTATATAAATTCTCTGTTGATACAGGTGCAGCTGAAAGGGCTGCTGCTTCCTCTTGAGATGAGGGAGCAGGGGCTCACCTCAGCACTGAGGTGCAAAGCCCCGAGTGATCTCACCGGCTGGGAACCTCCTGCGCTGCCTGCCTGTACAGCACCTAATCAGAGAAGCGGAGGCCCCACGCTGACAAGAGTGGGATTGCTGATACTCCTCTAGTGGCAGCGCCGTTTGTGTTGGCAAAAGAGTGTTTCTGTTGGCATATGCCTCTTCCCTGAATTGATTAAGTCATGCCTGTTTTTGCAAATATCTCTGCAGCAAGGTGTTTTGTTGGTGTAAAGCTGTGGTAAAGAATCACTCTCCCTGCTCACAGCCAGTCTGAATCCTTCCCCCCAAAAGAGATAAAAGATGGCAACCTCTCTGAGTGAGCTTTCTGTGCACTGAGACAGGGTGAGTGCACTTACACGTCTGAACTAATGCAGACAACCCCCGAGATCCGTACTAGGAAAGCAAACACAATGCTCCGAGCACAGGGACTCCCGAGTGATAGGAAGTGACTTCAGCACACCAATTCCTCTATTCCCGTAACTCTCTGTGGGTTGGCCAATAACCCTTATCGTCCTTGCTGAGAAAGGAGTGCCTTTGCTAACTGATTACATCCTCCTTTCCTTACTGTGGTCAGCCAGTTGCTGCATGCCAGAAACAGCTGGTACGATTGATAGATAAGCGCACATTTCGATGCATTTTC
Source organism: Fulmarus glacialis (assembly GCF_000690835.1). Classification (NCBI taxonomy): domain Eukaryota; kingdom Metazoa; phylum Chordata; class Aves; order Procellariiformes; family Procellariidae; genus Fulmarus; species Fulmarus glacialis. The sequence continues at coordinate 14,871 of NW_009228422.1, forward strand.
CTCTGTCTGCTGTAACCACATCCATCCCTACAGCCACTAGAACAGCAGTTCTAGAAAGGAGTGAGACAACACAGAGCAGTTTTGTTACCAGTACCAGTTTTCTAAAAACACTAATCCAGGGAATCTGAACATTTCCCATATTTCCGTACAAAATACTGCAGATCTCCATGAAGGAAGGCAGGATGGTCACAACCCTCCCTACCACCCCGCAACAACAGCACGTCCCACAGCCCAACAGCCCCTGCAGACGAGGCAATTCATCTGCCGGACCAAGAAGATGCAGGGCTCGAGACCCCGAGATATCAGGACCCCGAGATACCACCTCTCAGCTAGCATCCATGCCCTGCACTGAGGCAGGGTTGGGTCTAGCAAGGCGACCTGAGACTAACCAAGAAATGTGCAAGACCAGAATGTTTGAGGACAAGCATGAATGCATTTGGAATTTTACCCTATTTTGATTAAAGCTCTGTGCACCTTGAGTTCAGCATTTTTGGATAGCCTGAAAGCATTCTTCAAATGCAAAAGCACAGTTAAGTAATAAAATGCTTCAGGATCACCTCTACTCCAAGCACGTCACCCTCTTTTAAGCAGCACATCATGACAAAAGGCATCTCGAGCCAAATTCCTCTTTGATTTGAGTCACAGGAGTGACATCAGAGATGGAGTTAGCCCAGCTTGTTAAGTGACTAGAAAATGGCCAATTTTATTTTGGTTTTTTTCTGTACTAGTTCCTGGAATCTGGTTTTAGACACAGCCCTTCCCTTGCTGTTAGCTCACGCCATGAGGTGGGCAGGGACGTTCAAATAGTATCTTCTTTGACCTTTTTGTACTGAGATGACTGTTGTCGCTTTTTTGGAGGCTTCTGAGAAGCTCCTGCAAGCCTCTGTCCCCCCATCTCCTGAACTGCATCTGCAGCATCCAACCACAGTCCCTCCGGAGGGCAGCGTGGCTCTCACAGTGACGACACCACACTCTTAATTTGTTCCAGCCTGTTTCACACTGACATTTTAGCACTGACGTCATCAGCTGCTGAAATTTCATTGCTGCCGCTAAGAATAACAGCCCTTCTCATCCTCCACCTTACACCAAATAATTATTTACTAATACAGTAGGGATCTAGGCTTATCTTTTCTGACACAAATCAGGTTCTGGTGGTTAAAAAAAGTAGTAAGAACAAAGCACCAAAGACGCTTGTATGTTCTGTCAGCCTGGGACCAAAAAAAAAATCAAGAGTGTATTGTTAAGTGGTAAGAGTGCTATAAAAAATGAAGAGGAAAAGTTCAGACTGATTTGTTTTAAGGTTTCCTTGCCGGACAGTCTTAGGCACTGCGAATTGCTTAAATAGCCTAGGGTACAGTCTGCCCCAGAAGCCACTTACAAAGTCCCTTCCAAATTCTCCAAGGCTTTGTACCTTGAATATTTGCTTATACTGGTACAGCGTGGGCGTAAAATACTGCCAAATCAGAATTCCCCATTGACTTTGGGGCCTGAACCAAATCCCATTGATTTCCGTGGGAGGATTTCTATTAACTTGAATGGGCATTGAATCAAACCTAAATTGGCAGTGCTCTGCACCCATTTGGCATAGTGTAGTTTTCTGCATAAGGTGGAGAATCAGGTCCAAAGACACTGAGAAATGCTTTAATTAAGAGCATTACTGAGGAGAGCAAGCTTTTCCATCGTTAAGCGGATAAACTGAATTTGTTCTATACTTTTAATGGCAAAGGGTCAGATTTTCAAAGACACTTGGTCTAAAGATGAAGCTCTTAGAGGACTTCCAAGAAATGTTTAAAGGCAAATCAGGTGCTGAGGAGCCTTTCAAATCAACAGGTCCGTTAACTTATTTACTTGCTTTTGAAAATCCTAGGAGGTACCTATTTGTATTTTTGGTAGCCTTATAAATCTAATCATAAGTCACCAGCCCCTGATAACAGTCTGGGGATTTAGTCATCGTATGCATCAGCCAGGTTCCTCGTATCCCAGCAGCACCCACAGCATTGTTCGTTAGGGCTGGAGCCAAGACGACCACTACCTGCAGCCGGCAGCCAGCTCAACCCGCGGATTCCTGATCAGCGCCTGGGCCCTCAGAAGCACACTGAGCAGCAGCTGAGAGAAAAAACGGCACCGGGAGCCATAACTGCACAAAGTACTGCCTATAGATACCTGCCCCTACGGCCCCTCCTTACAGAAGGAGATCGACACCTCTGGCAGGGGCAGCAACTCATCCGCAGACCCCCATGGTCAGGGGTGACAAAGGCCTTTGAACACCAGACACATAGAGGTCCTGGAAATGTTCTTTTCAACCACTGCTGGGGAAGCCAGTGGCTAGCACAGCTTCCGCTCCAGAAGCAGATCTGAACCTAGACGGACTAGCATCCGGTCAAGGAGAAAATTCTCAAAACTTCTTTGTTACCGCTTCCCCATCAACTCTGAGGTCCGACATCATTTCCTATGTTACTGCTGACCCTCTCGGGCACCTTCCTCCACTGCTTGACCTTTAGAAACTGCTGCATTCGTTATCTCCGCGTGTGCCTTTACTGCAGAATAAGGGAAGTTTTAGGAGCTGGCTCTTCCAATGGATCCTTTAGTTATTTGGCTGGAGTATTTCGCCTGGCGGTTATTTTTCATTTGGACTTGAGTGCTTGGCGTAGTCTTTTTCTGGAAAGCACAGGGAGATTGATCACGAGACATGAAAGAGAGACATCTCTGCTTAAAAATCTTAGAGGCCGCAAGAGAGAGAAGAGGAGAGCAGTGTTTTCACACTAAGATGCCTTCTCCTGAAGTGCCACAGGGGAAGACATCCAGAAAAGGTAGATGCTAGAGAGGAAAGCAAAGAGAAAGTGAAAGTGTTGTTAAAGCCGAGCCTTGAAAATGAAGTACAGGAGCTAGGAATGTCTCCTCCGACCCCTGGCAGCCATTCTTGTTCAGCCTGAATTGGTCAGCAAGGTCACATGCCTCTGGGCCGACAGGAGCATATCTCTGAGCTGACGTGCTTCTCCCAGCAGACGTCAGGACCAGCTCGGCTGGAAGCCTGAGGGATTGCTGCAGCCACCTGATTTCCTCAAACCCCCACGCTAACCTCTTCCTCCCCATGACTAATTTCCCTGCACCTCCTCCCACGCTCGCCCCCAGTTCCTCACCCTGTGCATTTTTATGCACAAAAGAAACTTGCTAGATTACACCACCTGCCACTGGGATAAGTACCAGGTAGAGAGATAGGAATGTACTGGGGGACACGACTCCTACAAACCAAGGAAGGGAAGAAAAATTCCTGCCTGGCATTGGCAGGCACAGGAGCAGCTCTCCAACCAGCTCCTTCTGATAAAAACCCCACTTCTGGGTTAGAGTTTAAAATGTGCTCTAAAAACCACATTTAAATTGCTAAAAAAGCTGTTCACGACAAACAATAAGGCCTCAGATACACCGTGTTGGGGAGTCAGCGGGCCAGATGATACCAGAGCTGGTCCCGTTCCAACGGGGTAAGTCGTGACTTGGAGCCATGCACGGAAAGCAAAGCTGTGCCCAGCAGTGTTCCCGGGTGAGCGGGAACAGCGCTGCCCCACCATGTATTTTTCGCTTTCTTTTGCTGGCATCTACAAAACTGCTCCCAGCTTTGGGCTGTGGCCCTGGTTCTGTTCCCTACCAGTTTTACCCTGGTGCTGCTCCACTGAGGACCAGTTTTGAGCCTCAGCTTCCCCAGGGTGAGTGAGAGGGGGAATGGGCCTACGGTTTTATTTGTTGCTTACACCAAAAAGAGTCATCTAATTAAAAATCACTGGAAACCACATGCCTTTGCAGAAATGGCTCCACTTCAGAGGAATCTCTCGAGGCAAATAAGTGAGTAATTTTTCAAGGGTTTAGACATTTATGAAAATAGCCCCTATAGTTACACTCGCTAGGATAAAATTACAAGTGTTTTCAATCCTCATACTTCAGGGCATAAGTTGATCCTCAGCTGGGGGCCAGGGAGGAATTTCCTCCCAGAGGATATTATTGTTCTGCGAGGTATCTCGTGGGAGATTCACGCCTTCCTCCAGAGTATCTGGCATTAGCCACTGCGGGGAAAAAAAAAAGGATACTGCAAAAAAAAGATACTTCTCAAAATGAGCCAGTGCTCTGGTCTCCTCTGCCAAGCCCTGCGTGTCATATTTATATGCTCTTAACTAATTGGGCAGCTGTATTTACACCCACTTAACGAACCGGGCAGCCCCACTGATGGGGAGAGAAAACGCACACC
>NW_009228423.1:0-19899 GCF_000690835.1 Fulmarus glacialis
TATATATAAAAACTTATATGAAACTACATTAAATATAAATGTTGGAGCATTTACATGAGAAGCAGGAGACTTGGATTCACTCAGACTGGCTGGGATGAAGATAAGGTAGTCTTTGAATCCCATCTGCCCTATAAGACCTACATTTCAATTCCTGGTCTAAGGAGTATTTCACTTTTGACAATAAAGAGCAAATGCAGTAAATGTAGAGATAAGCCCTATAACCTGGTCATTAGGGTACTTTTCTGCTGCTTGAATCCAAATTCCTCAGGCTGAGGAAAACTACAACTATTTTGTCCTATTTGCTAGGGAAGTATTGAAACAACAATTAAGAAGGAAGCCATCCTGAATCCCTCCTGGGTGCAGAAATACCTTCTTCAGCACAGCCCTCTTACTGCCATACAGGCTGGCTTTAAGGAGCTTGCTGCTTAGGTGCTATGCAAAATGTGCCATGAGGTGAGCAAGTCCTTACGGAGAGGGCTGAGGTCCCAGCTTAGGCTTCTTCAGAGACCTTCAGATGCAGGCACTTCTCCCATCTGTACTGTTTAAATAGCAGAGCTGGACTATCTAAATAGCATTTGTGGGAACAGATATTTAGTTTTAAAACTAGACCAAAGGCAGCTTGAGTATCTGACAAAAATACCCTTATGAGGGTCCTGACTTCATAGAACCGCAAGATCACATGGGCTGTTTCTGACATCTTTTTACTACTCCTGTTTATCCCCAGTTATTATACGGCAAGACTTCATACTTAAATGCAAGATTGCAATTTTCACTCTGGAGAACAGGGATCTAGAAAGTAAATACTTTGGTTTCAGTATTTATATCTTTATCAGATTCAACCTAGTGCTTGTAGGGCCCTTGCACTGTGGAGCACAGCCCTGCAGCTGTGCTTTCCTGGGAAAAGCCTCTGCTTCATGCTCCATATCTATGTGTTAGGATCGAGATTAGCCCATGACCCTTGAATGTCTGTTTCTGCATAAATCTACTCGAATACATTCCAAAAAAAATCAAAAAATGGTATTCTAACTTGAAGACAAAATGACTTAACAATCTTTTTAAAACAATGGTAATATATTTTCCCTATTACTTTAACTCCTCACTCCCCAAAATTGCACTTGCTTTTGCATTTTTGTCACTTTTTTTATAAATGGTGACAGATCTCACATCTCCTTCATCTTAATTATTTCAATATATTCCATGCATGTGGCTCTCATTCAGTTGTGTCATTTATTTTGCAAATGAATAGTGCATATGGTGCCATTTTACTGCGTCTAAAAGCAGTCACACTGTTCAGTATGCAACTGAGTACTGCAAACACGGTTATTTCCACTTAGACAATTTGCTCCAGAATTATCTAGTTTTCCAGGTATTACAACAGACTGTGTTTAATTGCCAATGATAAACTCTTCTGTTTTTTGCAACAACATCAAGTTTTCATCAGCACTACTGATTTTTGCACTACACTTCATATTTTATTCCCCGGTGTCACAAAAACCAAGTGGTTAATTGCCTTTCTCTTCTGGAGGTAGCATATGCTGCTAGTACCAGCAGAAGATAATTTCTCATTCATACTGTGCCACATAAAAATTGGAATTCTAATCCTTCAGATTCAAACTGATTATAAGATTTGGCACAAATATTTAAATCTACTGGGGAAATATTTACATCATCTAACTCTAGTTACTCATCCTAGTATCTAAGCTACCTTGAGTAAATGGAACTCCTCATTTCTGTGCTCTAACTTGCCTGCCCAAGAGGTCTATCATTTTCTGTGGACCATACAGAAAGCCTAGAGTTTTACCTGAGGTGGTTCAAAGAAAACCTGATGAGGACTTTCTGCTGAAACAGCCCATATATTTGCTGTTGACATATTACACTTGTGTTTGTACCTCAGCCTCTTGGCACTTCTAGATCTGCAACAGTCTGGTAAAACAGACATCCTTTCTAATATCTGACCTAGCAGAGAATATTAGAATACTAAAAGTTCATGGCCAGCTGGACATTTCATTATCATATTACATCAGCTACATAAACAAAAAAAGTAAAAGCCAGCTAGATTTGTAGCTGCTCCACTGGTTTCAATAAAGTGACACCCAGTTATCTGAGTCAACAAATTTAAAAACTCTCATTCTCTAAAGAATATCTACATCTCAAGTGCACTTTCTTTGGGGACTGATCTCATCTAGTCAGAACAGACTCACCACTCAAAATAAATTGGAGATTCTTTTTTCCGTGAACAAGGTGCAACAGGATAAAGAATCACATGCCCAAAATATCATTTACCTCAGAATAGAAATGTTACAGTGTTTTCATTCCTAAATATCAAAGAAAAGACAATGCTTGTGTCCTGTCCACTATACTACAACTTTGTCAGGAGCTGTGGAAATGTAACAGCTGGTCTTTCTGTACAGTTTGAAACTTAGATCTTGAGTCCTAGCTTAATCTCATCTAACTTTAATCATTGTATGGAAGTTCTCTTCAGGAATGACAAGTGATCAAGATCCTAACTTAGACAATTCAGATCAGTTCTGAAAGGTGAGTAGGATTAACCCATTTTTAAGAGACAGATCTAGAATAGCCTTTTTGGAAGAAGAGTTTAGTCAAAACCTCAAAAACTCAGCAAAAAAGACGACTGAGAAGATCTATGACTAGAAATAACATAAAAGCATGAATAACAAGAAGGTGGTGAACACTTACTAGCCCTCATATTAGGAAAATAAAGAAGTGTAATCAGAAGTCAGGTTTAAGAACAAACAGAAGACATAGTGGTTCACATCTATCTACTTCATCTATGGAGCTCATTGCCATGAGCTGTACAGGATTCCAAAAGTATAAATGGTTCAAAAAGCTATTAGGTACAATCATGAGAAAGTTCATGGAGTGTTATTAAATGTGGATGAAAGGTTGCAACCTCTGGCTCAGGTTTTCCCTAAATCACAGATTGCCAGCAGCTGGGAGAATATGCCATGGGGACTATCACTTTATACTCACTCAATTTTTATTCCTTTTCCTGAAACATCTGCTACTGGCAGTGACAGGGACAGGATCTTGGGCTAGAAGAATCTTTAGTGTGATCCACCACACCCATGCTTATAAGAGCGCAAACAGGGCTTTTTCTAAGAAGTTCCCAGACTGTATTTTATTGCACCTGTGACATCCCATGTTAAATGGTAAAACCTCATCCACTATTGCAAGATACTTAAAAATAGGGCAAGAGTAGTTCAGAGCAAGAGCCTTATCTATGACTTATTTCCCTTTTATCAATTCTGGTTAAATCATCAACGTTTCTTCTAAAGTAGCAGTATTTGCAATATTATATTACATAAAGCCTGTCTTCATGTTGTATTTGTGTTGTCACTATTGATTTATATGCTTTTAATACATTAGTTTTAAATTTCTTGGAATGTTTAATGTAGTTTGAAATGTGTCCTTTTAGTACTTTTTAATCCAATTTAAATCATTTAATGATTTAATCATTTTACCTATCATTAAATCATAACAATTACCTTAGGAGTTGTCTTGACTACATATACTTCTGTATTTTAGGTGGAAAAAATACAACTCAATACTTTAGACATCTTAAAAGTAATTTAATTTTTTTTTTAAATTACAAATTCCAAAATTAATTGCTTTGTCTCAGAATAAAACGCTGTGCACTGAAAAAGCACTTGCTTTTATTTCTGTAGGTACAGGCTTTCAGTATATTCCCATTCAAGAAAATGAAACACTTTATTTCTCCATAATGCAGCACGTACTTTTCCAGTGAAACTGACTCATGATGTTAAGAATCTCTCTTCAATACTGCTCTGCGGGGTAGCAAATGTGTGCACACATGCACACACTTAGAGGACAGTATATGCATTATTTGTGGCTATAAATAAAACTAACAAAAAAGGTTCAACCAAGGGCAAAAGAAAATAAAGAAAATAAAAGTGATATGGACAATCAAGATGTTAATGCCCAGGATGCCCTGGAACAACAGATGGCAATTCCCACATAAAAATGGAGCAAACAAAATTAGTTATAAGTTACTTTGAGGAAGGATACATCACTGAATTTGACAGAGAGATTTCCCTACTGCATCTCAAGCCATGCTACCCCTAGTGAAAAGGAATAGAAAAACTGTTTTACCTCTACTTAGCAGCCCACACAGGAGGATAAATTCTGCGTCACATTCCAGCTAAAATTGTTACTTTTTAAGCACAAGCAATGGGAAATTTTCTTTTATTTCAATAGATCTCAGGCTCCTTTCCCATTTGGCCTAAATTGCAACATTTAGTCAATACTATCACCTTTTCTTCTTTTTTTATTTTTTTTTAATTCTGCATGGCCTATTCAGAGGACTCAGAGCATGAGTACTGGTTATCTATGCCTACAAAGCAATTTGGGAAAGGTAACAATTATACTTTTGCTGATCTGCCACTACAGTGAAACAAAAGACGCTTCCCCTTGCCATGTTCATTGTACTAGCAAAAACCATGGACAACTCTCCAAGCTGCAGTAACATCAAACTTCTTATTGTATAAACATTTCTCTCACACTTTAAGTGGGTTGGAAGTAGGAGAGCAGGGAAGATTAAATGCCAGATTATTTTATGAAGCACTGAAATGCCTGGCTTAGCCAAAATCATGGATGAAAACATAGCTCAAAAGAGAAAAGTGATACAGTCAAAGACGTTACTATGCTTGCGTGTGTCAGCTGTAGGAAAAAGTTAACAAACTTACAGTGTGCCTTTTTATAAATTAGCTGTTCTATCTTTTATTATGTTACATAGAAATTGGTAAAAATTTACCAGCCCATTGTCTGAGTACCACTTCTACTTTGCTTTTCTCATCCTTGGAGTTACCATGTGTATTAGTTTTCCATTAAAGTTTGCTAGAAAACTGTTTAACACACCCATCTGTAGAATGAAACAGGGCTGAAGTGCAGGTACCAGTAAGAGAGACTGGATCCAAACACTATCTTCACTGGCAAGGTTAAGCATTTTTCTCTATGTCAATGTGCGTGTGAGATTTCAGCCCTCAAAAGCAACCAAATGGAGAAAATGTAGAGACCCCACACCTATTCAGACACAACGCCACCATCTCCATCACCTTCAAGTTGCCTACATTTAAGTCTACTTAGGTCTTCAATTTTAAAGCATTTACCTTTCATTTGTTTCCCATCCTGATCCAGTTAGTTTGGTAGGCAGTGCCATATTAAAACATCTGGGATTCATTGAATATGTTCTTTTTAACACAGGTTCAGTGTGATCAATTCCAGATGCTCAACAACTAAAGTTACATATAAAATGTTCATAGGTTTTGGCCAAAATCAGATTCAGCTTCCCATACCTTAAAAGCGGAAGTTCTTTAAATAGATATGAGTTAGATTTAAGTCATTTATTAAAAAAAAAAAACCAAAACAAAACAAAACAAAAAACTAAAAAGAAAGAAAGAAAGGAAAAAATTGGAAATGAACCCTATCTTATTTAAAGTACAATTGAGTTAGACAAGTTAGATTAGTTTATATGCCATTTTAGGCTGGATTTTCAATGTTATCAGTCATTAAATTTGCCCAAGACTTCTTACCATAAGCTCTTTCTTTCAGTCACTCAGACACTTATATTTTGAGCCACCAGGGTAGCCTACTCAAACTGAAACCTTTCAAGATTTGGGCCAATGCAGTTCAGCTTTTCCTGAGAAATAAGACTGGAGAAGAAGGAGATATTAGCTTGCCCATGAGAAAAATATTCTAGAGAACTGTTGTTAGAAAGTCTCTCAAACAAAATGCAGTGAAACAGGACCTTGAGCTTAGGTGGAGGAGAGAGGAAATACAAGGGACCCCCAAGTTAGAGAAGGGCCTTTTGCCATTGCTGTGAAGTTTTAGCCCAACTTTAAGATACTCAGTTACTGTTGCTTCGGGAGAATTTTTAAGCTCCTCCTTATTGCATGCATTCTTGGCACCACCCAAGTGATGTCAATGCAACAATGCAACTGATGCTGATGAACACAGAATTGTAGTGGCAATGTTCCAATTTCCAGAGATTTTAGTAGGCATTTGATTGAGTTTCCTTTATTTCTGAAATAAAGCTGCCATTTGCATAAATGTAGGATGGTTACATGAACCTTCAGATGGCTTAGTTACAACAACTTAGGCTAGGCAATTGAATTAACTGCCAGTTGTTGATTGGAGTCCATAGAGCTTTGGCATCAAATCTGAGACTGCCATATATTTATAGGCACAGAGTCACATAATGTGTAACTGGTGTAGTTTCTACTTCTCTGTTCTAAAAACAGACCATGTTCATTAAAGAAATTCTGAGCTAAAAAAACACCAAAAGAAAAAAAAAAATTAACTAACTTATCCAAAGTAGGTTTCTTTTCTTCACAAATGCAACAGTTTCAAAAGCTATTATCTAGTGAATTTACAAGGTCAGAATTAAACAAAAGTATTCCCTTAATCCAAAGGTAATTCTCATTTTCTAATTATATCAGTTTCTCATTTCTGGTCCTGTTAAACCTATCATTGATTCAACAGCCTATATAATAATTTTCATGATTGGGAAAAGGCACTGACATTGAGGGGAAAAAAGGGTTTCTTTCTATGGGACTTCAGGTGAATTTTTTTGTTTGGTTTGGTTTGGTTTTTTGGTGACAGCTCTCTTGCCTCCTTGAATCTTTGAAATGTCAGTGACACTACCAATTAAGACGGAGTAAAAAGGACAATATGAGTTGTGTGTACAAAGGTGTCTGATAAGCACAGTCTATCACCACCAGCAGCTCTGTGTAGTGTTGTTTCTCAAATTTATATATTTCTCAATTTATATAGTTAAGGATTGCAAGATGTAACTAATGGCCACACTTATCAATTACCTTTTCTAGCACCAGTATTCCCAACTGAATCTGCTTATGAACTGTAGTGTCATAGGACCTGATCCCTGCTTTTTTTGCAACTATCTGAGTATACTGAATGGTTTTTGGAGATCATCAAAGTATATGGGATGGACAGCACGTCTAGTCTTGGAAAGATGATGGGAAGACATTCTTCAAGCCATTTTCAATGATCTAGCTGTACCTTTATTAACCATCTCTCTCTATTCTCTGTAAAAGTCATTCTGAGGGTTTTGTTGGGGTCTTTTTTTGATAGGGCAGAAAGCAGATGAGTGGTTTTTTTAGTCCTAATTTATATTAACAATTTCTTTTAATTTAATACATATATGTCTTTTTTTTAAACGGTGTTCAAAAGGATGGAAGGCAATTAATAAAAAAAAAACTCTGAAAAATCTCACAATTGGCCTACTATGCTGGAAATAGCTTTGGATACTGAAAGAAAAAATTGGCTTCTCTTCAAAAAGGCTTATTATATGGCAAAGCATGTCATAAACAAAATGTGTGGCATTGTTTTTTTATGCTATAATATTGTCTAGGAGCTTGATCATTCAGCAGAAACTCCACTTCTAATCCTTTATAAAGCACTTGATGACACTTCCTCTGAAGATCTCTAAAGGAGACCAAGGAAGTAAACTGTGTAACTGTATTATACAATAAGAAGTGTCTTATTCAAAAATTCTAAGAAAATAGAAGTCCACAATGTTTGTGAGCTTATTCTCTATAATTATACAAAACTTTTCCTCTAATGATTTTTGGGGGCGAAACAAAAGCAATATATTTGTTATTAAACAAGTCTGACTTCTACCAGCTGATAATGCAATTATGTCTTACCTTCTCGTTAGAGATGGCTCATCTCCTCCCTGGCTTCAGCTGTCTAACACTGAACCAAAATAGAATACGTCAGCCACATTGGGAATTAACATTTTTGGGGCAGAGAATGTTCCTATGATGGGGAAAGGTGGACTGTTTTCTCAGACTTTCAGATTCCCAGTGTAGCCAAGAAGCCTAAAAACACTTCTTGTGCAGGAGAGCTATGAAACTTTTTTTTCAAGGCTCTCACTCCTAAAACTGAGAATGGAAGCTATGGGGAAAGAGGTTACTGAGCTCAGACAAGGCAGAGTTCCACATGACGGTAGGTTTCAATAAAAAGCAAGAGATTTTCTGCTCAACCAGAAACACAAAGTAAAGGCGAATTTGTAATTTATTCATTCCAGAATCTTTTTTTTTTTTTAATATAAAATACATGGACTTTGTTGCTTATTACAACATTGAAAACCAAGGAGAAGTGATCTCAGGTAAAAAGGGAGAATAGGACATGGAAATGATGAAAAAAGAGAAATATTAAAGATTGATAGCAAAGGGGTTGAGGATGGGGAAACAAGCAAGTAATAAAAAGCATGATAAGGGGGCAAAATGCCTAAAGTAATGAAAATCTCCAATGACATTGGTTTGACCTTCTGAGCATGTCAAACACTTTTGAAAATGTTTTAGATTATTTTAAGGTTTTGGAAAAATAAATGAGGAAAAAAGAATGAATGAAAAGACAGAGCCAATTAACTTTGAATATGGGCACCTCTGTAGCACATTTTACCACATCAAATCTTACTATCTGAATCCTGAGGAATACTGTATAGAATGTATAAAAAGGAAAGAGAGATAATATAATAGGAAGCGAGAAGAAATAGGGATTGTTTTGGGTCTCCAAGTCCAAACCTCCCTTCTTCTAGTCTGATCACATTGATTAACTGGACTTGAATACGAAAGTAAAGAAGCAACAAAATAACCTGTTTAGTTCATGAAGAGTTGCATTTATGTCATTGAAGTGCTCTATTAGGCTCAGTATCCCTGAGTTGCAGCTGCTCCTCATTAGTTTAAGAAGGCTAAGAATGGAACTTACGATAAAATGAATAGGCAAAGTCTTCTACATTGAGAAAATGAAACTTTTTTTCCTCTGTAGTGAGTCATTTAAATATAAAAATCTTTATCATAAGGATCTGTGCAAGTAAAGAACTTAGCAAAATTTAAAAATAAATTTTTCATATACAATATAACTCTTCAGTGGTTAATTGGCATGGCTAGAGAATTACATGCAACAAGGCTGCAGGATGAGTTACATACAGTATGCAACTCCTTCCCTACTGATGACCTCTGGAACCTTTCTCTTAAGCATCTACTACTTTACTCACTTGGAGAGAGGATAATGGGTAACTGGTCTGCTTACGTCTGACAATTCCTAGGTTACCTATATGCTCTAATGCAAACATCTTTTGAACTCTGCATCCTAGAATGTATCAGACCATAAAGATTCAGTAATCAGATAAAGTTGGCAACCACATTTTTTCAGGCTTCATACATCAAAGACACAGAACAACATTTTGAGTTCTTTTAATGTCTGCTGAATAGAACATTTTGAATCTCCAGTTGAAAATAAATGTTTTGTGTCACAAGTCTGGATCTAATCTGTCCTAAGCCTTTTTGCTGTCACCAAGCCACTTTTTCACAGAAGAGAGGATAGATATAAAATAAATAACACATTCCGGCATGAAAAACAATTACCAAGAGGCTGATTTTGCTTCCATTTGCACTGGTGAGAATTCATGCTTTATCTCAGCGAGCTCTTTCTAATCTAAGCATGGTCATACACAGGCAGAAGGAACTGCATCTCCTTCCTATTGCAAACCCAGTTCCCTGGGCCCAGCTTGCTCTTCTCATCTACCTGTGAGTGTAAAGCCCAAAGGCAACAGACATGGAACACATCTTAGCTAAATTTGGCTGTCTCTGAGCTAAAATTTGCTTGAAGTTAGTTTGCCAATACCATTTTTTAGAATGTGGAGAGAAGTAGTACCACATAGTTTAGACTCACGTTTTTCAGGTGGATTGAATCAACCTTTGAAGATACCTAAGATGGAAGAATCACAAATCAAGCATTTAGATGGTAAAGTTAGAATGCTGCCAAGGTCATTCTCATCATACTCTGCCAGTTAGTCAATCAGGAGTTTCCAACGTCAACAGCAAAAACCATGTCACTGCAGAGTGCAGAAAAGGGGGAAAAATGGAAGAATGAAAAGAGCCATGCCTTTCAACATAAGTTAAAACTGATCTAACTTTGAAGTTGGATCGACCTCAGTGTGAGCCTTATTTGCAGCAGCAGGTTGGCCGAGGTTGGCCAGCTTTCAGAGGATTCCTCTCATTTGAGTCATTCTATGCTTCTACAATATGACTGTTTGGGTTTACAAATCATGAGGATTACAGGACTGGACTGCAATTTCAGTTTTCCATATAAACACAACATATCTCAGACTACACTACCAAGTATATAGAAATTAATTTCAACAGTAATTTCAACAGTAATAGAAACATTACAGTAATAAATTGTTTATTGAAGCTACCAGTGAAACATATAAAAGATAGCTGTCTGAGGCTATGTGATCGCCAGAACTCTGCATGCTGTAAAAAAGAAATAATTAAAACGAAGCTGAAACACATGGAAATAAACTCACGGAACATATGTCAATAAAAAGACAAAAATTTCAAAGAAATGTAAAAAATTGCATTTAAATTCACATACTTTCACTCACATGAAAACGTTTTACTGTAAACAACGGATATTGCTTTCTCTTTGCAAAATGTAAAAGCCTTTTCTTCTGCAAAGGAAAAGGGATCAATCAGGCAAGACCTTAATTGTCGTTGGTCTCAAGTGGAAAGATCCTGATAAAATATACCTGGGAACGTGCACACAGGACTTCTGAGAAAGCAGTTCACTGATAAACACTCACCATGTTCGCTACATTAAGTAGTACTCATAAAATAAGTTAATCTCGTAAAGTTGGAAAGTCAGAATGATAGCGTGATGCAGTGCAATAACTTCAGGAACAAGCAAGAAACAGATCCCATCTCTCATGAGTTACAGTGGCTGACACAGAAAAGAGAAACATATTTCCTCTTCCTTCAGCTGTCTGCAGTTAATAAGCAAGCAGCAGGATTGATGTCACGCTGCTTTTGGCCATCTAGAAGTCTCATGCCCAGTCACAGAGTGATAGGGTAGGGACTTTTTACCCAATCAGTGGAGAAAACCGATATCTCTACATACACAGATTAGGTGCTGGTAACTATTTCCTATCTTAGCTGCCTTATTTAACTATCTAAAGCCAGCTGGGATGAGTCTGGGAAAAGGGAGCTGTATTTGAACACAAGGAGATGGACCTACTTGTAAGATCACAAACCCATCATTACCACAGTTGCTGCAGATCAAATTGGAACTATTCTCTCATATTTGCAGTTCAATTGTACCATTTGAATTCTGGCGTCTTATATCCCATGCCTGCCTTTGCTTATACTTACAGCAGGGGTACATATGCTATAGCAGGTATACCAATGTGCAGACACTTAAAAAATCTAGATCCCAGTATACCCCTATTTAAGCCTAAGAGACTTATGCATGTTTTCACTATCTTTAGTGAGTCTCTTAGAAATGGCCCATGAACACTCAAAGATTAACAATCTGAGTGTAAAAACCCATGATATCACAGTCAACCCAAGAAAACAGTCGTTTTGTGAAATTATTCAAAATTTCAGCTAAAAAAAATGTTAGAAGTATTTACAGTATAGTGGGTGGACTGCATAATTCCCTTGGTTACATGGAATTACTGTCTCAAAACAAAAACAAAGTTGATTTTTCTATTACACTTCTTTATAAAATCTACAGTAATACATCATTTCAGAAAAGTGACCTTTATTTTCAAAGCTGAGATTATCATAGTTGAGACAAATACACTTCATTTACAGCTTTAATATTTCTGTGTTTTACTTTTATTCAGTCTTTTGTGAATACATTCTTACATATTTAGTTTTTCACTAAATGATTGAGATCACTCAATCATCAAGTGATTGAGATCAGGTTTAATAGCTTTATACAGAGAAATGGGTTTATCTCTGTTAATATCCTGAAGACTAACAAATTGCTAAGGAAACAAAATTGATTGCTTAATATTTTCTCCCACAGCCTTTCCACTTTTCACAAGAATAACATGCTGATCATTTTGCTGTCTTTCTATATACATGACTGATGCACTGCATGGGTTTCTTCTGACTCAGTCTGTGGTGGAGACGGGGACAACTGCCTTTTCTTCTGTCTATAATTCTAGCATCTGGTGAGGAAAATTTGGCCCTGGTGTGTTGCTTCATGCAGCTTGGAAATCTTCTACAAGGGAAGGAGTGGAGCATCTGAGGCATGAAATGGCAACCAGCTCTCTACGGATACTGCAGTGAGGGGCTCCTTGGCTCTCGTCTGGGTGCGGGCATCCTGGCAGCAGCTCTTCAAATATAAAGAGTGAAACTTGAACTTAACAGGAGCTGCAGTACAGTCAGCAGGGTTATCTGAAACTGCATCAGACCAAGGCAGTAAACAGAACCGGGCTTCTGAACCTCGTACCGAAGCTAAGTCAGTAGAAGGGGTTAGGAAGACAAATAAATCACGATTGCTTTAGGTGGGCCATGATTTCTGGAAAGGGAGGCTGAGCAAGTCTCCTTTCGATGCGTGCAGCATACACTGTGCTCTGAGGTGACTGGCAGCGTTCCTGGTGAAAGGACAAAGTAAATTATGATGCAGTCCAATGAATTCATTATCTGCTTTTCATGCCACAGCCATATCCTGTAACCCGCCGGGACGTTGGCTTCGAGCAATGCTTGATTTCCTATGCTCCAGGCTGAGCTGAGATCACATGGCTTTAGTTCTTGGACTGCTTCAGCACTGATTTTGGTTTTGTTGTTATTCTGCCAATAAGAGTAAATAATGAGAAAAAAAGATGCCAACTAGCTGAAAGACAACTTCAGCTGCTCTATGAGAAGTCAGGGAGCAGAGAATATATCACATAATTAGTTTTGTTGAGACACAAACTCATTCAATTTGCCACTGCAATGAGTACTCATTCCTTAGAATGGATCAAAATCCATCACCTTTGGTCATAGGAAACCTATTATTTAGCAACAGTGCTAAATAATCTAGAAAATTCAGTGTACTTACTGATAAGTGTTTTTTGATATGGTCACAACTTCTATGACCCTTTGGGCAATGGATGCTTTCATGATGACACTGTGTATTCTCACTGCTAACGCTGGACAGTATACCTCTCCTTCACATCTCCACGTCTACGCATCTGTCATGTACTACAGAATGCTGTTCCTGCAGTGAGAAAGATACAAAATAATTAATCAGTAGTCCTGAAAGACAAAGCAATGATGATATGGGATTCAGGTAGAAAAAAAAGAATAGTCTTCAATATTTCTTTTCAAAGCAGATGATATTCTTATGCTGACTGGTACAGGATCTTGGCTTGACTGTTAGATTGCATCCTTTTATATTGTTTTTTTAATATTCTGTGTGAAATTAATGACTAAGTCTGACATTCTAATGAATTTTATCTCTATAAATTCAGTGTTAAGAATCCATTTTAGCATCATTTATCCAGTAAACAAATGTTTTCCATAACTTCCTCTTATCAGATGGCCTGTGGTCTAAGGGAGAGGATCTGGGTGGAGGAAAGACACATCTGTGAAAGAGCAAAGGGCATCTCTTGTGGGATCAGCTGCACCTCTGGCAGAGACCGGGAAGAGCTGACAAGGATGGGAAAAGCTAAGCAGCCTCAAATCACAAGTTTGGGACTTTTTTGCTGGAAAGAAGCAGGTTTTAAAGCTGAGCTGAATACAGCCATCATGTTCAGGAAACACAACTCAATTGTATTCAGTATGTCTGAGTGAAGCAACAAGCAAAGTAACTAGAGTGGGTTTTTTATGATTTTTAATTTTTTTTTTTTTTTAAAGGAAAAATTTAATCCAAGAATATCTCCCATTTATGATAAGGTGTCTGCCTGGTTACTATGTCTCACTGATCTCAGTTTAAAAGAAAGGAAATAGTGCTGTGCAAGATAGTCCAGCAGCTGCCCAGTCGCAGCCCATCCGCTGTCTGGGAGCTGGGTGGCACTGCTAAGGAACAGGCCATGCTGCCATTAGGACCAAGAGGCCATACTGCCAAATCAGGATCCTGCTTATGAGCAAAATTTGGCTTTGATCTCGCCAACGCCTGGAGGCAAAGAAGGAGACATGGGACTTTTTGGATGTATATTTTGTCATTACGTAAGGAGATGGTCAGGCACTTAGTCAAGCTTGCTTAGACACCAAGAACTTGAATCTAGAGTAGAAAGAGTAGAAACGTCCTATTGTACCCTGCCAAATTTTGCTAAGCAGACGTCTAAGTAACATTTCCAAGGAAGCCCAGGAAAAACTTAATTAACTAGCTTTGGCTAGATTCTGAATTCTGGGGTTCGTAACAAAGGAGAAGCATCTATTTCAATGAACATTGTTCTCATTCTTTCAGGCTCCAGCCCTACAGAAGTTGGCACACTTGTTTAACTTTAGTTATTGAGTTAAACAGGACTGTTTAGCTAATTAAAATACACCTCAATTAAAAATATCTGTAAAGGATCAGGTCCTGTGACAGTGAATTCCAAATTTATTCAGGAACTCTGCATTTCAGAGAAGAGTCACAAGTCAGTCACAGTATCTCTGGCCTGGTAAACATTTAGTTAATTACACCAAGTAGAACAACTTTGTGAGGAAAGACTGACAGCATCCTAATCCAGAACAGCCTGTAATCTGATGAATAAACCACGCAACTGGAAAACAGGATACACTCATGATTTTTCATGGTCACAGCACAAGGCAGCATCTGTCCCCCTGACTACCTCAACAACTTTCCACCTAACTGTTTTTTGAAGATCGCTTCCTTAGGGACCTCTTCATCTCCCTCACCCCATCCTTTTGGGCTCAGCTCCTTCAGGTACCTTGGATTCTGCACTGCTCTATGCTTAGCAGGAATTGAGTGACTTAGGAACTAGAAGTTCCTGTACCTGAATTTCAGTGAGAAACCAATGGAATTTGGTGTCTAAGTGCCTAAATCATTATTAAAAATTAGTGTTAATTGATTCGCTTCAAACCATTTGAAATATTTACATTTATTTCAAGAATTATACATCAGGACTTTATTGTTAACACATTTATTTTCTTATTTTGCAGATCCTGGCCAAAGAAAAACAGCTTTAAGAGTCAAGAACATGTCAAGCAGCAGTTTTGTTGACCATGCCTTCAAAAGTAGTGAGAGCATTAAACATAATATTTTACTGGGAAAGGCTGGAAATGTAAAATGTATTTTTGGCCTGATACAGTAAATCATTTTCCTCTTTGGTACGGCAAATAGAGGGACCGCTATCAAAATAGATCATCCCTCAGGCTAGTGTATTCTGCTTTTTTAAAAAACATGTCCTTCTTCCTCAGGATGCATTTAAGTGTATATGAAAGGCAAACACAGATGAATCAGATTAATAGTATTGGAGCGTGTCAACTTGAGATCATGTAAGGATCAGCGCTTGCCAATAGCCGGCCACAGTCAGAGTGAGAACATGAGGCTCACATTACCCCCATCCTCCCCAGAGCAGATACAAATCTCAGATGTGTCAAGTGTATGTTCAGTGCTGGTTAATCAAAGGGAGAGCAGTTGCACCGTCAGTCTCATGACTGACATCAGTACTGCACTAGCCAGGAAAAAATCTTTCTCTACTCAGAACAGCGCTTCATGCACTTCATTTTAAAATCATTTCTGGGACTGTCCTCCATGTTAAATATTTCCATAGCTTCCTGAAAGCCTCATTTTTTATCCCCCAGCTGAGACTGATTTCAGTCAAGTTTTTCTTTCAAGGTTATGCCAATGTCTATTGATTAAAGAGTTGCATAGGAACATCTGTTTTCAAATCTCTCACTCATTTGTAACATTTCTTCTGATATTTAATATATTTGAACAACAAAACAAATATCAGAACATAAATTCAGGTAATAACACATCTGAATATCAATCTTATTTAGCCATCCACACACATGCTTAGGTATATTGATAGATATACAGATAGCAGGGAGGAGAAAATTCAGGATAACCTGGATAAACCACCAGTGAAATTTTTAGTGTTCCTCCTGAAAAGTTTCAGCTATGAACTGGCAAGAAGACAGGCTCTTGAGTATGCAGATCTTTGTAGAGCTATGCAAATATGTCAATTGCACTTTAAACTGACTTACACTTTTTGGACTTTTTTTAATTTTACCTTTTATAATTAAAACCAAATATGTGTTCTTATTTTTGTTATTTTATGAATATTTTGTAAATAAAAAAAATCTGAATGTATGTGGTATTTTAGTCTTTGTGCACTAAAGTATATTTTAAAAAAAAACAAATTGGGTTTTCAAGATATTTCAGTAATCATTTCAATATTCACGGCTCTGTTCCAAGACATACAAAACACAAGCTCTATATGCAAACATTTCATTTAAGCATAAAAAGCCATCTCTTATCATTAAAAAAACTGAACTAGAAAAGAAAACAAGAAAGTTAAAGATTTAATATTTTGTAACTATTTTAGTTTCGTAATGTGTGAAACAGACTCGTTAAATAAAGCACACAAATTAAAGCTATAGATAAATATTAGTTGCTAGACTTGATTGTAAGTGAACTGAAAATGCAACTCTAATTTGTTGTTTTCCAAGGAAACAATAATCACTTATTTATGAATTTCTGTTCCAAATTGCTCCTTTGAATACTAACAAGTGATTTTGATCTATCCTAGCAGTTCAGAAAATAAAGGACTTCTTTATGTAATATCTGTCTTCAAATCTTACCAAGACCTAAAAACAATGCTGATGTTAAAGAGCTGGGTTTGATAGCTAGGTTTTATGTCTAGCTTACTAATGAAACAATTGCCACAGTGTCAGTCACAAGGCAAGATTGCCAACATTTTTGTCCTTGAGGGGGAGCGTTTCAGGAAGAAAACGTGCATTCGGTTATGGCTCTGAAAATAAATCCCTCCCACTTTATAGTGCAGCTCTGAAACCAAAGTTACTGAATATGTTCTGGTATGACAGGGAAGAAATAGGGACACCAACATCCCAATTACCCAATTTTTCTGGAAGTCTTCCAGAACAAGCTCCCGTGCTGATTGGGACCCAGAGCTTCTGGAGACGTGCCTTAAATCCTTCCCACTAGATCACCCAAGTACATCCCACAGGGTGAAAGAAGTGTGATTCCCTTCTTCCATACAGCTAGAAACACAGCAGAGAGGGAACAGAGAAATCAAGACCCAACAGTAAATATTAGTTCCTCTGATGATTGATCTGGTTGAGTACAGAGCAGAAAGATGCCTGTTCTGATTTGCATCAGCTGCCTATGGTCTACTAGAGGTTTATATCTGCCGGAAGGCACCCAGACTGGTGAGTGCATGGGCTTAATGCTAGGGAAGCAGGGCAGTACCTCGATTTTCATGGAGTAGTGTCATTTTCATCAGCACGGAAAGCTTGACCACTCCTGTACAGAGACTAGCGCTCTGAACCATCATGAGTAAGAGGGCAGTGGAGAACAGCTTGGTGAAAGCTTCGAAGTCCCAACTTGTCAGCTTTTAAACTTTAAAACTGCAGGCTGGTGATTTACAGTGAGCATAATGGTAACATTAAAATGTTTTCAAGGACATTTTTGGTTTGAAGAAAACAAACCTTCAGTCAGCGAAGCTCTTGCTTTATCGACCCGAGTGTAGCACTACAGTTGATAACAATCTGTACTAAACAAGGCTACAATTCAGTAATAAAACAGTCTTCAGTATGATCCCCATCAGTACAGATGAAAGACCAGAAGCTCAGATTATATTATATTCTATTTGTAGACTTTAAGCCTAAAACAACAAACAATTTAAAAGCCATTTTAAAGGCAAATACCTCTACAGAAACAGCTATAGTTACTTCCTAGATGTATTTGACAAAAGCCATTTAATCTACTACGTGTTGCAAGATTAGATGTTATTAAGTATTTATAGCGAAGAAACACCTATATTCTTATAAAAAGTACAGTATTTCTGTAATAATTGTTAGAATGACACATAATTGCTGTTGCTAAATGATCCCTACCAGTTCTTTACATTAATACTAAGGTAAATGATATTTTCAACAGCAGTGTAAAGGACAATCCAAAAGAGGTATGCAAAAATTGTCCTCCAGGAGTATCAATTTACTTTTTGGATCATACCCAAAGCTCTCAAAATTCGTTGAAATTCTTTCTATTGATTTCAATAGGGTCAGGCCCCTAATACGTTAAGTCGTTCTACTTATTGTTGAACCCAATATTGCTCAAGGGTCAACAATTTTGTAGTTGGAGTATTTGTCTTGAAGACATGTTTCCATATTATTTCCACCTTTTTCTACTCCTAGTTTTCTTTATAAGTACCATTTTTGTCTAGCATTTTCATTGTTTTGTTACAGTTTCAGAAAACTGATGTAGACATTTTTTAATTAAGAAAGGCTCTTCTTGGCAGAGTACCACGCCTTCATTCCTGTCTAGTACGTCACAGGTTCAGCCTCTGCCCAAATTAGCAGCAGTAGTAACATAACTAAGACAAACAAAACCATGTTCAGATAACTTGAAACACAATCAAACCTATCTGTTAATTAAAATGCGTCAATTGTAAAAACAAGATTTGATATTGAAATTTTAGAATCTCCTGACACATATGCATCTAATTTTTCAAACTTAATGTAGTATTAACTTTCATTTAGCTGTTTTCTCTTCTTATAAGCTCATTACAAGCTACATTGTCGTTGTTGGGTTTTATTTTTCAATTATACTCATCTGGATATGAGTGCAAAAAATCCTTTATGTGAAAAAAAATTAAAACTCCACTTTTCTTAAGGAAAGATATACTTGAAAGACCAATGAACAGCTATTTGTCCACACAGGCAGCAATATTCTATTTATGTTAGCAAATACATGTGCATGTGTAAATGCAAATATGGTCAATTAAATACTGACAAGTCCCAGGTCGTATTTCAGGGTGGAGCTGGGGCTGTGCAGCACTGACAGTGAGAAGATATGGTGAAGTTCTGTCGGCGGCTGATTGTGGTATTCTGGTCTTCTGGAGGAAAACCAGAGAGATTGTATCTCAACAATAAAATCTTCCGTCATTTAAGTCCAGATTGGTGTATACATTGCAAACAGGGAGAAAGACTATGATTGTTGTTTTGTCTTTAAGGTGGTATCTCTAACAGAGGAATAAAGCATAGCTGGTCCAGTGCTTTACAAATTTCCAGAACTATTGCCATATTATAACTAGCGAAAAAGGGATTTTTCTTTCTCTTTAGGGTTGAAAATTCACCTGCTATTAAATCATAAATGCACATACCCATGAACAGAAATTTGCTTCACTATGTTTAACATAAAGAACACTTCGTCAACATTTAAGTCTTGCCACTCTATTTTTCTTGTAAGATTCCCAGCATGCAAAAAAAAACCCCTTGTGATCTATGTGTGTGAAACTACATTAACTTGTTTAGATTAACAAAAATAAGGGAGCCAAATCTCAGGCTTGATCATTAGACAAAGTCGTTCAATAACGAACAAAAATAAAGCCTTTTGTATGTAACAGTTCAAAACACTAGTCAGATCTCCATCCAGAAAGCCTTTCTAAGAATTAGGCTCCTCTAATAAAAGAGATAAGGATGAGAAAATTTCAGCAATATTTTTTGAAATACGATTGGTGGTAACATTAGGTCCCTGATGCAACAAACCTTTTATAATCATGCTCAACTTTAAATACATGAAAAAAATGTCTTCATTGTTGCTGCTCATGTGAATTCTGGCCATATAGTCAACATGTTGCCGGTGCAGCGTTGATACCTTACAACTAAGGTTCTCTGAAACTCCAAGTATATATAGCAGTGATTCAAGAACAGCAACACATGCCCAAAACCAAAAGCAATATAGTAGAATGTTTCTACTGTAGGTACAAGCTCTGAGTCTAAGCTTAATTATATGTCTAACTATCTACTTATACAATAAAAAAAATCTTAATTCAAGAACATGGAAATATTTTTTTAAAAAAATCAACACAAGAAGAATGAATGTTTAATAATACATCTGAGTTTCTCAAATTCATTTGGAAGGGAAAGA
>NW_009228423.1:19930-24913 GCF_000690835.1 Fulmarus glacialis
GTTTATTTCTACAGCTTTGCAGTGGTTTATATGCTTCACTTTATAAGTAGTGTAACTGGATGTAAATATTTAGTCATAGCTGTCAATAGAGCACTAGATAAATGATTTAACCCTTTTGGTTTTGATATTTTTATGTTTTCCATTCTATCCTGTAAGAATACAGTTCTGCCACTAAGCACTACAAAGAAAACCCATAAATTATATGAATAAGAGGTGGGTTTGTATTTGTAATACTAATAAACAAATGCTAAGGAACAGCATTCAAACACTTACTCAAGCGTTTCTTTACAATGCAAACCCCCTGCCCCATGGGCCATGCACATATTAGCAGCCATATCACAGGTAGACCTGCTTACTAACCCAGACCACGATCTCTTCTAAACATGCATAAAAGCCACTCACATGCTATGTTTCAGTATGAAATGACATGAAATAATTTTTGCCTACATCTCCCTGAAATACTGGATCTGTTGTACTTAACTTTTCTTGTTCTCATCCAGTGAACCATGGTTGCCAAAACAGGTTATGACTCTTGTTATTTTAGAACATTAAATAAGTATATATGAAAAAATAATATCACCAGTTCGGACAGTAGACCATGTAGGCATCTAATCAGAGTTATACTAGCTAGTAAAAGTTTTTTATATATTATTCTTTCCTTCCATAGGTAATGAATTGCGGTAATACTAAATATGGCATATTGGTAAACAAATAATTACATTTTACCCAGAACTATTAATAGAGCGCGTGCTTGGAAAAATCCATTTTATTATTGTATGAATGTCATAATATGTATTTTTTCTTTGTATGGTGGTAAATGAAAGGTAAAAGAGAAATTTTTAATCTAGTCTGTAATAGCAATGTGCTTGCATTTGAGTCACTGACTGTTTTTTCTCTTACAGAGACAAGAGCTCAGTCATAGCCAGCTGGCCAATCTTTTAAGCTACAATTCCACTGTAAGTAGTAATTTATATATAAATGTTGTGCAAATTTTAGGGGGGCATGGGGGAGGATTTTCTTCCAAGACAGAAAAATAATTAAGGCATTTTTATTTCAATTAAGCAATAAGTAACACAGTTGCCATGACACAATTTATGTTTGAAATACCTCTAAAATAATAATACTAATTAAAATGTTATAGCCATCATATAGGATCCAATTTACTAAAAAATTTATAGTAGTGCATTATTGCAGTCTGGTGTCCACCTGACCTGGGCAGTTATGTACCAGGAACCTTGCTGTGAGTTCTCTAAAACGTAATAAAATATTATTAGCACGGGGAATTCTGGACAGATGTCAAACTGGTCCCAGCCTCTGCTGCTAAAGTGTTTCCTGTAGTAGAGCACACAAGGGCTGGTGCTGAAGTTGCTTCTGACACAGCTACCCAAACATCCAAATATCTACCGAGGTTCCTGGTGCCCAGGGGTGCAAATAAGCTGAAACTTTGTATTGACAAGCAGGATACCCATGTTTGAATGTGGTGCCTTTTTTTAGGTTTTTGAAACCATCTTGCAAAATGGGAGGCTACAGTATCCATCATGTTTCATGATGGATGCCTCAGAGTCCTGCTATCTAAAATTGCTCTTTTAGAATAAAACAATGACTTAAAGTTAGGTAAGAGCATGAAAATGGCTCTATAGATTATTGCATTCCCTTGGGCATAAGCCATTCTGTTCCACTGAATTTAGCTGAGTATCTCACTTTCAGAGGACCAATTGGTTAATGAAATTACTGGTAGGATCAGTAAAGTGTTTTCTCCTTGCTCCATCTATAATGACTCATTTTGACAAAAGTGACAGATATGGTGCCAGAGCCACCTCACCTGTCTTCTGGAAAATTTAAGGGAGTTCTTCAGGGCAGTTCAGAGGGGAAAATAAACCTGAATTTAGTCTAACCATTATTTCTAAGGGGCACAAATTCTTTATAAAGCTAGCTGATTTTTTCTGTCCAGGCATAACTTGTGGTAGGCTGTCCTTAAATCTACTGACACACACACTCTGTAACTTTATACAACTCTAAAGTTGTGCTCAGCTGGGAACTCATTTTACACCAGAAAAACATTTTTTGTAATGTTCTCTGAAAATGGCATTAAAACCAGAAAAATCTCATGATCTTTCCTGTCTTCTGTACATCTGTCGCCCATCAGTATGACGCTTGGAACAGCACGATCTTCTTGACAAAGAATTGTGGATGTGTATTTTTACTTCAATTGACACTTGAATCATCAGTTTGGATATCAGAATGCCACAGTTGTTTTCCATCTGAGGTACTGTCTTTTCCTAAAATGTTGACCCAGGCAATTCCGTAAGCAAGTGTAACCTGCTTAGTATGATGAATTATCCCATGTCCGTGTATATTTGTGTGTTCTTCATTGGTTCTTTCCCTTACCCAGCAGAAGCCTCAGAGACCCTTCTGTTGAGGACTCTGTCATGAAGAAGGGACTTTTTTTTTTAATGATTAACAGTTTGTGGGTGTCATGATAACTGGATGCCGTGCTCTAATATAACAAATATCTTGTGAAAATTCCCAAGAAAAAACTAATTCAGAGTGACTGACTTGAAAAACAATTTTTAATACTTTTGGATCCCTGAACTTTAATTTTGAGAATTCCCAGATGTTTACATATGGTACTGCAGGAACAGTGCTGATCCTGTATGGGGACTGGGACAGGGTTATGTGAGGTACTTCACAATCTGCTAGAACCCTGATGAGGTTTTAAAAAAAAGAAGAAATTAAAAAAAAAAAGCCAAGGCAGGCAAAAAAAAGAAAAAGAACCAATAAAGAGATGACATGAGCTTTTCAGAACAAGATAGCAAAACAGTGACAGTATCAGAACAAGAACTAAAATATCTTTCGCCTGTCCCAACAAATGCTTGTCCAGGTTATAATCCCATCTGAATAACTGCCAAGCATGTCTTGTATTTAGCCTGTCCAACTGAAATGCCCACATTAGAAGCCTAAATATTCTCACCTCTCTTTAAAAACTCCAAGGAATAAATACCTAAACAATATTGGGGGTTCAAAGTACCACCTGGTAACAGAAGTAGGCAGAATTTTTTTGTACCAACTGGTACCTCCCTGTTGGTTCCATATGGGATTTATAGATCACTTTTCTCAAAAAAGTTCAGCTCTCTCTGAATAGGTTGAAATATAGATTAAAATAAGCAAATGACTAAGGCATTTATATAAAGAGAAGACAAAAGGGTGACCAAATTGGGAAGGTCGTGGAAACAAGACATGAAAGCTATAAATCTATTTTAAATGAAAATTTACTGAAATATTTATAGCTAAGGCCAGAGTTGAAGAAACCTATACAAATATTATCATTTTGTGCTGCAGTGGACACCCGTAGGTGCTCTTCTGAGAAACCAGGAAGAGCGCTGCAGGCTGAGATTTACATTGTTTTAGTCTATATAAATTACACTATTGAAACAAGCTTTTTAATTTACTCTCCTTTCCATTCTACTTCTGTTGCTGGGTACACTGACTGTTTTTCTAGTGAAACTTAGTCACATAGTACAAATATTAGTAAGCAGAATGTGAAATATAATGAAAATATGATTTAGTTATGCTTGGCTCCAGTAGGCTAAAGAATATCAAACACTATCAACAGAGATTTTCCTTTTAAGGTGGAATATGATACAGTTGTAAAAGAAGGCATGGCAGGAAGAGTTTGAAGTTATGCTAAATTGGCTACAGCAGTTTAATTAGGAATTTGGTCATAAAATGGTTTTTATTAAGTCCATGCCTATTTTTAACAACTCCTTTAGCCTTTAAATTTGTGTAATACACAGATGTTTTACAAGCATGTGTTATTTACTAAAGCATGTTTACTGTTGAAACACAGTAGATTTACTGCCAAATAATGCTCCCTAGCTGTTTTAAATGCCAATAAGCAACAGATATGTTTTTACTGAAATTTATCACCATTGTTTGGGCTGCCGAAAATTTCATAAGGTGACTAGAGGTCTCCGAGAGGCCTCAGCTCATAGGAGTGAGAGTCCAGATGTTTGTTCTTCCATCCAGCTTAGCTCAAGTTGGATGCAGGAGCTCACATCAAGAGTGCTTTTGAGCCTGAGTCTCCTACTTTGGAAGTTAGGGCTTCCTTGGATTAGGCAGCATTGTTAAGCCATCATCACACTCAGCTCTCCTAACTGATCCTGTGCTGAAAATCATCATGGAGATAGCAGATATGACTGAAAACTCAGTCTGCCCCCTCCTCAGCCATCACAGCTCACAGTTACATCAAACCACAGAAGGCAGCTTCAGAAAAGGTGCTAGCAGAGTATCAGAGTTGTGGTGAGTATCTTCTCTTCCGCTGCCCGTGTTATGGTGTCAGTAATTTGCAGCAGAAGATCAGGGCACATAGCATTAGCCTGCCACCACCTTTACTGCAATTCATCTACTTAAGCCCTTGTTAAGAGCATGTGTGAAATGCATACATTTCACTTTGGTTTTATTGTAATATTACTAGGTAAAAATTAATAACGTATTTTCCTTCTTCTTTCGATGATCATTGTACTCAGACACACAGCTGCAAGCTCAGGAGTTCTTGAGCCACAAAATATTGGAGCCTGGAAGAATATTTTGGAATGACTAAATCACTGACTGAGTATACCACTATATGTCTCCTCTGTTCTGAAATTCCTTCTGAGACATCTGGTTTTGGCCCTAGTGAAGGAGATGGAGTTGGTGGAGGTGGAGTCAATGGGCTATCTGATCTTAGCACATCAACCTCTCTTTTCTTTGACTCTGAGCAAAGACACGGTGAGAGCAGAGAGATCAAGCAGTGCTTTGCAATTAGGAATCAAGAAAAATAATTTAAAAAGAGGACCAGTTCCAACCAAGGACATCATAGAAAACAAAGAGAACCAAAACCACATGGTAGGAAAGTATTTCTCTATCACATATCATAACCACACATAAGGCAGGAGACCGACACATATAAATGGTATTACAATCATAGAATCATAGAATCATTAA
>NW_009228424.1:0-18909 GCF_000690835.1 Fulmarus glacialis
TATATATATATGTGTATGTGTATATATATGTACCAAAACAAAATGGGGAAAATGTTTTAGTTAAGTGGGCTTTGTCTGATTTTTTTTTTTAGACTTATGTTGTGAAGATGGCCAAACTTTGCTTTGGCCTGTGCAGAAGGAAGGTTTTACCTTCAAGCTGTTCAGCTGTCCCCACAGAAGGGGCACTTTTCCTGGGGTTCAGAAATAATAGAAAAATTAGGATCTAAAATCTTTTACTATCAGGTTAAACATGCCATTTGACTGTAGCATTAAAAACAACCTTTTTGGTCTATCAGTCATTCATAATAACCTTTTATTAGATTTACTAGAAGCGTTCTGTCATTTTCTTCTGAAAAATGGACATACACTCCAGTATAAGTCAAAATCTTTTTTTGGTACTGCTTTCCAAATGCATTATTTCAAATACTCTTTCTTGATGTAATACAAAGCATTTTAGAAAATGAGAATCATGTTATTTAAAATGGTAAGCACAAGAAAATAAAGGCTGATATCAACTGGTAGGTTTTTTATTGCCAATTTTTATTACGTTTTTGTGTTATTAATGGCAAGTATGGTTAGTGATTAGTGTTTTATAATAAATGCTTAATGGTTGATTCTTTTTAATGAAAGAATACATAGCTCTGTACAGCAATATGG
Source organism: Fulmarus glacialis (assembly GCF_000690835.1). NCBI lineage: Eukaryota > Metazoa > Chordata > Aves > Procellariiformes > Procellariidae > Fulmarus > Fulmarus glacialis. Next base: position 658 of record NW_009228424.1, read on the forward strand.
AAGATACGCATAGTAATTGTTGAATTCAAACAATTCTTTTTTTAGTGAAAGCCCTGGAGGAGTATCATTTTTAGGTTGGCTGAAATATTTTCTTAACTGGCATGAACTGGCTTGAGCCTTCTCAAACAATAATAAATGACATTGCTAGAAGGCAACCATGGTAAATTGTTTACTGCACTGCTGTGCAGGTTACTGTTCTTTTTTTTCCCCATGATCTCAATACTAATGACAGTAAGGGAATAAATGAAACAATTTCTCCAGAGTATGTCTAATTATGTTGGATTTTGTGTCCAGGAAAATTAAGATATAATAGTACATCAGCAGAACTGAACCTGATATCACAAAGACAGTTTTGTTAGTATTGATCTCAGACTTGTTTGCAGTGGATTGGGGAGATGGGAGAAATTGAATGAGTAAGTCCAGATTAGCACTGCTTAGCACTTTGTATTTATTAGAGTGGTAAACCACTAGAGTTGTAATTACTGGTCTGCGTTACAAATTACATCATTTTTACTCCTTGGAACTTGCACATTTCAGTGAGAGGGCTGGGAAATTAGTTTTTTAATATGCTTGTTAGCATAGCTGTCTGAATCCTTAGCTTACGTTAATGGTGATATCAATGATGCTGTGCTCTTACACAGTAGTAGTATTTGGAAGTATATTTACAAGAGGTAAATTCCATTCTCTTGACAACTCAGTGGATATCTTTGAGAACACATCTGTACTTCACTTGCTTCTTCCTTCCTTGCCTCCCGTAATTCTGAGAAAGTTCCAAATTTATTCTTACCCAGCCTTTTACTTCCAGGTAACAAGAAGTCAGCGGGATTCAGTCTCCTTCATGCACTGATAACTTCTGTTTTAAAGGCATTTATGTAAAACTGGTAGAGATAAATTTGAGAACCTAGAACCCAGCAAGCTGCATCAAAACCAGGATGATAACTGACAGCTTTAGAAACTGTCTAAATTTAGACCTCTGAAAATTGTGGCATAACACTTTTTCCCGCCGCCTATGGCAACCCGGCATTAAAGTGCTTAAACTTGCCAGCCCCACCTACCAGTCAGTTCTCGCCTCCAGCAGGCTTCCTGCAGAGTCCTCCGGCATACATGTTTTTGAACCGCACTACTTTTTTTTATTAAGCAAATGATTAATCAGCTATTTTTACAAGAAGCACTGGCTAGTTTCTTCATGCATTTCTGTATTTTCTTATTTTCTTATTCCTTATGCTACTGCTGTAGAATAAATTTGTTTGCAGTGAAAATACTAGATCTCTTGTGTTTTACTTCAGTCTAGGAATGAGATGTGATTATGTTCTGTGGCTCTGAAGAATAGAAGATGCTTACTAAAAGAGCACTCTTGTGATAAAGTAGCAGAAACTGTGACTCTAGCAGAATATTTAGTTGTATTTCTTTAACTGTCATTTAAAGACAAGAATAGTATACTCATGACTGCAGATATGCACACCTCACCAGCATTCATGGTTTTGATTCCTTTTATATGAGTTAATGTGGGCAGGGACATCACAGAAGCCCTGCTCTCATATCACTTTATAATGCAGGATGCCTGTTAGTTTCCTGCAGTGTAAGAGCAGTTGACTTCCTTCTTATGTTTGGCTTGTAAGATCTTTGGGACCATATTTTGTTATGTGTGAGGGCATAACAATAAAGTGGTAAGTTTTTTCTTATAAATGAAGAGAGCTCAGATAGGGAGAAAAGGGGAATAGCGTGTTTCTGTGTACTGTTCCCTTAATTAGGGCTTCAACCACAAGTTGAAGTCAGCAGAGGTCATTCCATTACTTTCACTTTCCCAAGCTTTTTTTCATACAATTAGATGGGTGAAGAATTACTTCTTAAGAAAAAATGAAATCCAAGATGCTCAAAAACTAAAGGGTAGGTTCTGATAACAGTCAGTTAGGCAAGCTACTCCATACAAATCCAGTTTTAAGCCTTGCCTCCTTCAAAATTCATGACACTTCAAAGTATCTGTAGAAACTTTTAATGGGTCTGTGTAATGTCAACTATTTCTTATTCAGGACAAAGTGACTGTATTTTTGATAAGTTAAGAAGCAGACCAAAAATTCTTACTTAATTTTTTGTTTTTCTGAGGTATGGAGAAGTTAGATTGTTTCCTGTTATACTAGTACTCATAGAATCAGCTCAGGCTGGGAAGACCTCATGGAGCTTCTAGTCCAATGTTCTGCTCAAAGCAGTGTCAGCAATGAATTCAGACCAGGTTCCTCAGGACTCTGTCAAGTTTACAATACCTCCAGGGATGGTGATGCCACAACCTTGCCATTAAACCTGTTCCAGTGCTTAATTACCCTCATAGTGAACTTTTTTATTATGCCCTGTTGGAACCTACCCTGGTTATGGCTGTTGTCCCTCATTCTCACACCATGCAGCTCAGTAAAGAGCCTGGCTCGGACTTCACTGTGACCTCCCCGCAGGGGCTGGCAGACTGCTCTCTGGTCTTCCCGAAGCCTTCTCTTCTCCTGGCTAAACCAGCCCCCTTCCCTCAGCCTCGCTCTCTAGGTCATGTGGTCCTACTCTCAAAAAATTTGAGATTTTTTTTTTTAGTTACAAAAGTTTCTAAACTAAAAAAATCAATCCGCTCTATTTTCAGAAGGCTTACAAGCAGTTAGTTTGAAAAGAAACTACACAAAATAAAGATGATCTTTTGCTTGTAAGTCACTTGAAATCTCCCAGCGGGGTCACCCTGCTGGAGTGTGATGATAAGTTGTGGTATTAAAAGAGCAGGAGTGGAGCAGAAAGCTTAGGCAGTCGTACAGCTGGCTTTTCCCTGTCATGCTGCTGTGGAAGTGCACTGCCAACTATCTAGGGCTGATCAAGTACTCTGATTTTTTAAAAATATTTTTCTTTTACCATTCAACAAAGAGGGTGAAAAAGGAAACAGATAATTTTGGAAGAAGAGAAAACACATTTCCCATAAGGGAACACTGCAATTATCTGGTATGATTGCTTTGGGGAAAAAAAAAAAAAAAAAAGAGGAAATGGAAATGCTCCAAGTAACAGTAGCCCTCCTGAGTTCACCTGAGTAACTAGAACTGTGATTGGGAAAAGACATTATAACTGCTTAGAAATTTTTAAAGAAGTAAGTTTCTCATGGGAAAATGGAAATTTGTCAGAAAAGGTGCTTTGCCTGAGAGTATTTTGCTTTTCATTTTAGACTTTAAACCTTTTCATAAATACATGTGGCTTTCACAAAAAAAAAAAGAAAAAAGAAAAAAGAAAAGAAGGAAAAGAGAAGCTTTTCAAGAGGGGTTTTCTGCTGGCAGAGAGAGTTCTGGTCAGTTCATGGGTGACAGAAGAAGCATTTAAACCAGCAGAGCTAGGTGGATGCTCTGCTCAGTCGTATGCTTGGAAGATTTGGAGCAGACCCTGGAGCTTGGACCCACCTACGTACTCTGAGGGTCCTGCTGCTGGTACTCCTGAGTGTCTGTGTCTCTCTTCCTCGCTGCATAGAAACTGTGAATCAAGATTTCAATTTCATCTAAATATGAACTGGGGAAGAGAGAAGTGTAGGACAGGAAATGTGTTTCTTCTTGTCTTGTGGAAGACATGTTGTACCCTGCTAAAAGTTTTTAATAGAGGTGGCTTCACAGCAACCATAGTAATGCTCTCTGAAGCACCAGCCGCAGCTACCATCTCTAGCATCTCTTGATAACGTGCCCTCTTTTAGCCCCTCTGCATGGAGGCAAGGAAAAAATACAAAGCATATAGTTCTAAATATTTATAATTTCAGAAATTAGTTATATGTAATTTCAGAAACACTAATTGAGATAGTCATATCTATTAACAGTGTTGATATAATACATTCTTTTTATCTATTTTTTCAGAAACTAGCTGCACCTTGCATTGGGGAATAAATACAGAAGTTATATTGTGGTTAGAGAGAGGATGTTATGCTGGGAAAGTTTATCCCTACTCAGTACTGGCTGTGTAGAAAATTGTAAATTTAAGAGCTTTAGACAGGAAGACAACAAAATGTCCCAAGTACTCTGTATATACTGAGCATTCTCATAAAATCTCAGATTTAATGTTAATGAAGAGTTAGACGCTTTTATTGTGTGCAGTCGTTTAGGTTTTGTGCTGAAGGAATAAATTATTCCTACAATTTATTACAGTTCTAAAATTTTCATCTGCTCTGGTTTTAATTCTCATTGAACAATTCTAGTTCCATCTTCCATATATTGTTTACGCAATTATGCTTACTTTTTTAAAAAAAAAAAGAAAAATCATAGGTAGACACAGGTGAAAGGTAGAGTGGGGCTGTGCAGCTGTGCAATGTGGGTCTCCAGATTTCTTGATCCATGGAAAATCCCCACACAGGATATCTTAACAGTAATATAGGACTGAAATTAATTCTGGATATTTTTACTGTGGAGATATGATTCATACACAGTTGTTTGACAACATCTGCAACATGACATAGTTAAGCTCACTTCACTATAGCTGTCTTTTTTCTTCCTTTTTTTTTTTTTTTAAATATTGTGTAATCCATTCTTCTTACTGTTACACATTTAGTACAACCAAAGACTTTGACCTATGATGAAGATACCTATCCCAAATATGTGAAAAAATTAGTATTTATCATTTTTAAGTACTAATCTGAAAAAAGTCAAATATTTAAGAATATTTCAAATTTTTAAAACAATTTGTTGGGAAAAAAAGTATTTTTAAGACTTTAGGTCTTTATTTCTATAAAAAATAATTCTGTCTTTCCTATCTAAATTTTACTTTAGCTATAGTGTATACATAATATAAAATAATTGAATAATAATTGAATCGGGAAGAAAAAAACCTTCAACACTGTTTAAAGTATTGGAAGATTCTTTAGTATTTCCAAGTCTATTATGATGAAATTGAAATGATCGCACAACATGTCTTTATTTTGATGGAACCCGATTTTTCAGTGAAAATTTGTTGACGTTTTCTGACAGGCTTTATTCAGGAGAACAATTAAAATACAAATCCATTGTTTTCATTGTTATTCATACAGAATTTCTAATAGTTCAATAGTACATTGCAAAATTATTCCTATGTAATCTCTGTAGGAATCCGGCAAGCAATATTCCTCCAGGTACAGCACTTCATACGCAGGTTGTCAACCGCTGAAAAATAACAAGTTGACAACATTTGAAAAAGGATACCAAGCTAATGGAGCAGTGGCAAAAAACTTGTGTTGTTAAAAGCATGATATATGAGAGAAGGAAAGAATGGGCAGAACAGTGTAACATGAAAAATGAATGGGCATTTCATTATAAAGGACTTCCCTCTTGTTTTCAAATGCATTGCTGCTTGCAAAATCCTGTGGGAATACTGAAAGTGGTTTGTTGGCAGCAGACAGCAATGTCAGATGCTTATACCTTTTCTTATCAAGAAATTTGTATTGATGTGTCTTCGGTAAATTTTCAAATTGCAGAGCTACGCTAAATAAAATGTCATTTTCTGAATAAATTAGGATTTTATGCTATCATCTGAATTACTAATGTCATCCTGTGTAATATAATGTTTATGCTTCTCCTGAGGCAGCCTCTTCAATTTTGCTTACACCTGTGGCTTAATATAGGACAGAAGGTCTTCCAAAGACCGATGCTCCCAATGGAGCACTACTGATTTTCAAGAAAAGCCTTGAAAATTATTTCAGCGTTTCTAGGTAAACCTCCAGGTCTTGTAGTTTTTAATTTGAACAGGCTTTTTGACTTGCAGGTATCAGCTACCACTGGGAGCAGCTTTTGTTTCATAGCTCATACTCTTCACCTTGTAACCTTGCACAAGACAATTAAAATTGGTTTTTATTTGTTTAGTTTGTGTAACTGTTCTTGTTTTCACAACTGGTTTGATGTATAGTTATCTATTTCCTCTGTTGCTAGAATGAGATAAGTTTAATATCCCATAGTGACCCATGGAGTATAGAAACATTATAATGAATGATTTGGTAAACTAGTTGCAAGAGAGCTTTTTAAGGGTTGAAGACGTACTTTTCATTTGACTCCCCCAAGTTAGTATGTTTATATGGAGCTTGTTCAGAACTATACAGAATTTACTTTTTTTTTAAAAAAAAAATCATCTGCCGTTTTTTTCCCACATAATAGTAAATGAAGGGATAATGAATATATGGTGTAATGTCATAAATCAAGTCAATCTGTACTTGAAGCACTAAGGATATGCAGAGAGTGTGATCTTTCACTGTAGTAGTTTTTGAATTTGAGCACCCTTGGATCCACCATAAATTCCAGCACTTCTGCACTCTTTTCAGGCTAAACAGGAAATGAGCAATCCTTTCTCCATGGGGCATTCATGACTAACAACGGCTGGAAGTGTACAAGGGGCAGCAGATTCCTTTGCTGAGCATTTTCTAACTTGCTGGCGCCACCCTGATGGTGTACACAAGGTGCATTATACCTCTTCAGCAAGAGCTATTGGCAATCCACCTATCTTGAGGGCTATACTCATGTTTTCTGTTGACCACCATTTCTTCACCTTTCCGTCTAAATGGCAAACATTTTTACCTTCAAATAGCAGCTGGTTATATTCTAATGCTTTGGCTTCCAAAATAGATTCTTGCAGTGTTGAAAATGGCACTCTCATCTCCTGCATGGACATCTTGAGTAAGGCTGACGGATGCAGCTTAAATGCTGTCATCTTACAAGCATGTTGTGAGATATGTGTATGAACATTATCTAAATGCTCATGCAGTTTCTGAGCGCAAATCTGAGCACAGATTTGAGAAAGCATCGCCACACTTTTCTCAAGTTAGAAGTCCTTCCCTTCCCCAGATGGATGCTTCATAAAATCTTTAATTCTTAATTTCAGATTAACATAATTAATGATTTCAAAAGATATTTTTAAAAACAGGTGCCTAACTGCTATTGAGAATGGATATTCCTTGGGGTCCTAACTCTATGTTCTAAACATATATAAAATACACCAGTCAACTGGTGTGCAAAACAATTAGTTTAAGCAAATGGCTAATAATTATTCATTAGACTTCAAGGCTCAGAATTAAACTTCACTTATACTTAAACCCTCTGTAGTTCTGTTTTAAACCTGGGAAAAGTTGAACGGGCATAGGGGAATGGAAAACATTGACCTCACACTTCCTTTGAATGTGTGCTTAATAACTGCACCTTTTCACAGAAACATCATTCGTCTCTCATTAAGTTATGATATTAACACAGAGTAATCATGCTGGAGATCAAAGCCTCACATTTCATGGAATAAATTTAAAAGTAGAAGTTTCTCTGAGAAAAGTAGTGAAAATAACATCCCGAGTAATTCTTTGTTACAAAAAAAAAAAATTAATTAAAACTGAGTTAAGTTTCCAAGGGGTATATTACTTGCCCAAAAGGCAAAGTTATTCAAGTATCCATGACTATATAGTATGGGTTTTATATACTGTGTTATATTGTTTTGTCTGAAGAATGGAAGACAAAACTCTGTGGGAAGGTGAACGACTTAATTTGAACATTTTCTAGATTAAAACGTCCAGATTTTCATTGCCAGTCTTTTTTTTTTTTTTTTATTGTAACATTTAGCCTTCTAAAAGAGGAAAACTTTGAAAATGAAAGCATTTCATCTGGAATTAAACTAGCCACTTCTTTTCAAGATAAAATACTATCATGTTAATTTTGCTGAGCAGAAGTGTGGGGAAAATAATTTTAGTTTTATCCAGGACTTGATAAAAAACCAAACCCAAACCAAAAAACCCCTACTTTTTATGGAACCCTGAAAAAGTCCTATTTGCACAGCTCTCGCAGTGATCAGAAGTCTCGGCATTTCAGAAGAACTCGGTGTAATACAGTGGAGCTGGGCAGGCAATCACTCTGAGAACAGGACGGATTTTAAAGCTCACAGAGTTAATGCCTACAGACCAGTGTAAATCCTGTTTATCCTCTCAGGTGACGAGCTAGATCAGACAGATTGTATATAGAGATCTTCCCTGAGTCCTGCGCTTAACTGGTTGGCAAAAATTGCCTTCTTGGAAAGACTCATGGTAATTGTAGGAGTTATGAAACAAAGGAAAATGAAGTGATTAGAAAAACACTTAAGAATGAGATGATGATTGAAATTAAGTTCAGTCACACAAATCTTCAGAGTAACTTAGTTGTGTGTTTTGAATTGTCATTTAATCAAACATATTCAAGTTAATATTTTGTATTGCAAAATTTGTATTGTATTGGTAAAGTTGTGCCAGTAGTTATCACTTGTTTTGGTTTTTTTAATATACAGATATTGGCATGCCCACACACTCTTGAAGAAATGCTGTTGTTTGCAGTGGGATTTTAAAAGAATGAGGATTTATAAGCTCATTTATTCCAATAAATCCACATACTGCTTTAAGTACATGGGGAGTTTTATTTGATGTGTCAGTATTGCACACAGTATAAACTATACCATTATAGTCCTTGCATAGCTCTCCTTTGCTGAGAATATAGTTGAGTGAATCAAATTGCAGTTCAAAGGTGTCTGTGGTTAGTATCATTAGGAAAAGGGGCTATACTGAATAAAATGCTGTTCAGCATTTAGATTGCTTTGGTTTGGCTCCTAGCGCTGTTACGTGGGCACATCTCTTCACCTGAGTTTCCATGTTCTAAGATAGTGCTGATGCTGATATTTGTAATGTGCTTTGAGATTTAGAGCAGGCAAATGGTGCTCAAGAGGTAGGTAACGTTCAAAGATTGACAGATTTGGTAAATATTTTTGGTCTCCACTGCATGGTTGGACACTGGTAGTGGCATCAGAGAAATGAAGTCAGAGTGCAAATAACATTTGTACTAATATTCTGCTTATTGTAATGTTGCGTTAAGGAGTTTAGCTGATTTCTAAATTTACAATGTGTTTATTTCTAAAAGATTTTGACAAAATGAAATGTTTATCTACTTGCATCTTTTTTTAGCTACATCTCGGACCAACTCAAATATCAGGCAAAAAAGGAGTTAAAATATTATGTGCTGGAGTTTCCATTCACATAATTTTAAGATCTTAAAAAATTAACTCCGAAGACCAGCTTAAATTAGAAAAGTGGCAACTGTGTGAGCAATCATTTCCTCACTTTTTTCAGTGAGCTCTGAAAATTTAGATGTGTAGATGAGTTGTTAAGTCTGTTGAAAAAACAATTACTTTTGAGAAAGGATTACTATTTATGGTTGTCATAAGTTACAGAGTAGCTATTTTGTCCATCAGAGTCTAGATTATGTATGAAAGCCGTGGAAAAACAGTCCATATCGTCTTTCTGAGTGTTTGTCCATTCTTTTTGCTCTTACCTGAAGACTTTCTCTTTTCTTTGATTTTTCCCATTTAGTTTCTGCAAGCATTTTAAAAAAAAAAAAAAAAAGGTGTCACCACAGAAATGAAGGCTATTATAAAGAGCTTTTTACAGAGTTTCATCTCTTGGAGAGTTTTGAATGAGCATCCTTCTCTAGATCTTTATTGCAAATTAGACCTTGAAAACTTTCTAGGGATTTTGAGTCATTTGATAGGATTGTTCCATTGGGCTGAAAATACCACTCTTGCTAGACTCGTGATCCAACAGAAGAAAACTTTCTCATGACCATCAAAATGAAGACTTCTTTTTAAACTGCACTGAGGAGGAAATAGCTTTGTTGCCTTTTTTGTTATTTGTTTTTTACCAGAACTAGACCCTATTCTGCCTGTCACTAAATACTTGGTCTCAGAAGCTAATGCATTAAAAAAAAAAGGCATCCACTTAAATATTATAAAAATCTATTCTTTTCACAATTGCAATGTAATTTACATCCTGTTTTTTTCCTAAGAATTGCTAGAAGTCTTCATAAGACTCTTAATTAGTCAGTCAGTAATGTCCAATTCTGTACATTTTCTTTTCTTTCACCGTTCTTCTAGCAGTACAACCCTGAGGACTTTTGATTATAAGATCTTCTGACTACAACTTATGAGCTTAATAGCCATCACGCTGTATTTATCATCCTGTATCATACTTCAGGGAAAGCTTCTGTAGCTTGCTTGCTGGCTTGCTTTGCAGTAGTCAAAGCCCTGGAGACATCAGCATTTAACTGTGCTTTGAAATTGCTGAAGTGTGTTGTTCCACCAGATTGTGTGGCCTACACAGCAACTCTAATAACAAATGGCTCTGGGTTTTTTAGTGGGGAAGTAACCGCACATGCATTGTGTTAAGGTTGCCTTCTGACTATTAGGCAGTAATTTCTGAAGAAAAGAGCCTTCTGTTCTCTCACTTCTGAAATGAAACATGAGTATAACCTGGACTGAACTCGTGTCTTATGTTTTTATTCATTGTTTGTTGACCCTGTGGTCAACCCTCTGTCACTATGATTAATCATTCAGACCCCAGTTGTCCAAAAAGACAATTCAAGCCTTTTCTGCAAGAGAAAATGTGGGGTGGAAGGAAATAAAACAAACTATTAATGAAACAAAATGGGTTAATCTTTGACATGATAATTTATACCTGGGCTAGCAAACCAACAGGAGTGCTCTTGTATGTGAATGATTAATAGCTGCTATGGTTGCATTTGTGACAAGTGATTAATAAAGTTTGTGATTAAAAAAAACCCTTCCTTTTCTTTTCCTTAAGCGTGCAAATCTTGGAACTCCACTTCTGTCTGCATGGTGGTTCAGTTACAACGCAGACTGTTTGTAATTCAGATGTCACTCATCATTACTCGTGCAAACATCTTCAAAATGGAGTTCGCTTGATCTAAAGTACTAAAGTACTAAAGAACTGGGAAATCTAGCATGTCCCCAAAAGACTTTCTAGCCTATGGGGGGGGGAATGTCTGAGATGCAGCTGTTTCTTCAGAAGCATGTAACCTACCAACATAGACTTTGTTACATATAAAAATAGTATTCTGAAACTGTACGAACTAGTTACCAGGTGCAAATTGAAGCTGTGAAGTCATCTGCACTTCACAGTTAGAGCAATGACTTGCACGAAATCTCAAACCTATCCAGAGAGAGCTGTGGTTTTCTTTTTTTTTTCCAGAAGTTAGATCATGCTATGAAAAGGTATGTAATCTGAATGGAAACCATCCACAGAGCTGTAACATGACAGCTTAAATTGAGTACTGCTTTTTAAATCCATACATTCCCTTCTCCAAAAGTTAACAGTATTAGATGAAAATTTGCAAAAATTTGTTTACAACGGCCCCTGCAAAATGAAGTCTTTCAGAGCTCATTTGCAAATGCATCACATACCAAGCCCTAAACTGTTCAAATTGTTATAGAATAATTAAATGGGTGTGTTGAGATGCAATTATATAGGAAGGTAAGAATGGCCATAGTGATTCAGACCAAAGGTTCAGTTAACTTTGTATCCACTCTCCCAACAGTAGGGTGGATGGTAGCAGATGCCTAGGGAAACAAGAGTGAGGAAGGAATTTGTTTTCTTTGTTATACTGCACCAGTTGCTAGTAATCTGTAGCTTCCTGAGCTGGAATTTGAATTCAGACCATCATGTTTAATAGCTATCGATATATCATGAATTCATGTAAGCACTTTTTAAACCCAGTTGTATTTTGGCCCCCATGGCATTCTGTGGCAGTTACCTTCACAGTTTCAAATATGAATTGCGTGTTTTACCATTTTAAACTTGCTGTGTGAGCATTTCTTTGCCTTTCCTTCTAGTTCCTATTTCATGACGAATAGTGAATAACCTTTCTTTATGTTCTGTTTACTGTGCATGATTTTGTAGACCTGTTTCATATTTCCTTTAGGTCATCTCTTTCAAGATGAAAACTTTTTGTCACTTGGTCTTTTCTCCCATGAAATCTGTGGCACACATTCTAATTCTCTTGTTTAAGATGGGGGATCAGTATCTGAGATAGATCCATCACGGAATTACACAGCAGTGTAATGACGTATTTAGGGTTTGTTCCAAATTTGTTTCTTAATAATTCCAGACATTCTTTTTGGCTGCCCCCAAGACCAGAACTGTCATTTTCAAAGCAGCATCTACAATGACTACAAATCACTTTCTTTAGCAGTAATAGCTAGTATACATAATCTGAGAGGATTGTCTTGTTGCTTTTTGTTTGTTATTTTTAATGCTTTGTACTTTATTTAATAATTTTCAACACTAATTTTCATCTTCTGGTATTTTACTCAAATGTCAGTAAAATGGTGTTTAATTTTATGTCTCTCCATTTATGGGTAGCATACTTATTTTTGTTCTGTAAAGATATATACTGCTTATCGGGGAAAAAGAAAATTTAATCTAAAGCTCCTCATGGCACCCTCTTTGGCTTGTGTAATCTGCAATTTAGGGCTGTAGATTTACAGGCTTTAAACTTTTCTAGAAGTCTAATAAGGTTGGACTGATGGATTGGCACACAAACCATAATAAAGGCCCTTTTCTGGAAATACCACCTCAGCTGATCATAATTCGTTGTAGTAACATGAAGTGAGATTTGTCTTTCATGCACTTAAAGATTAAAGTGCATAAAGAAAGCGACAGTTACTCTAAAGTGACAAAGTAAGTGTCGTTGAGAAATTTGTATGAAAGCTAACAAATTATTTCTTTCTTTGTAGGCATTAATCTAATATGTAAGAAGAGAGCATTATCTCCCTGATTTATGGTAATGTAAATGCTAGCTTTAGGTAGAGGTTTTTTGAAAAATATTTGTTTTATTTGTTTGTAAATGTGTTTTGGTTGGCCTGAAACATTTTTTCAAATTATTTTTGACCAGCTAGCAAAAATTACCTTTGGTAAGACAAGACACTTAAGTTGACATGAAACACAACATTTTGTCGTAATTTTGATTATTTCAGAAGTAGAAATTTGGAAATTATTAAATTGAGAAAGGGAAATCTAAGAAGAGGAAGTTGACATCATTCTCTGCTGATATCTGCTGGTCCAGTTGTGAAGGTATCTGTGTTGCCTTTGAGGTCCAAATTCTAATCTACCTACTGAGGATTTTACAAATAATGATGTTTTCATTATCTCTTTTGAGAAGTAATTCAAAACACTCATCAGAAAAAAAGGGAAGGACCCAAGTTTAAGTCAGTATTCCAATGTGTAGCTTTTTAACTAAATGTAAGCAGCAAAGGCATTTGAGAGAAGCACATGCTAAAACAGTTGAGTATTCTCACTTGGTATTTCATCAATAAATTAACCTTCTAATGTTAGGCTGTCTTTTCCTTTTCTTCTCCAGACCAGTTTCTTTCCTAAAACAGTATTTCCAAAACATAACCTCATTTACTTTGCAGAATGAAGTAGAAGTTTTTGATGCCTTGACCATTTAAATATTATTTGATCTTGCTTTTTCATTCTCCTACTATGCTATGGAGAAAAGGTTCAGTATTCAGCCAAAGAAAATGAAGACTCAAGTGGGCCTTTAGTTTGTATGTTGAAAACACCACAAAAGTTTATACCATCATGTCTCATTCAGACTTTACTTCTGCCAGAAGTAGCCTGCCTCATTATTTTTTCAGTAAGGTATTTTCAAACAAACTGTGAAGTGGTATTAAGCCCTATATGGGTCTGTAAGTCTCTGGGCTCTTTAAGGTGTGTAACCACTGACACTGATTACTGGAGAAACAAAGAGAGAACAAGGGTCCCTTCATTTCCCCCTGGTAGTAGCATTATTTGATTTACACCATTTCTTTAAAACAGGAAACTGCCAGAAATATTTCTTTCTTTCTAAATAAACATGTGTCACTGTACTTGCAGAGACCATAGTATTTACATTTAGCTGTTGATATTTTAATTAACAATTTAAGTGCGTTGTTTGCCCTGTCAGTTTAATGGGAAAAACTCTACAAATAAACAGCAGTTCCCTCTTGGACAATCACTCTGTAAATTAGCTTACTTTGTCAATAAAGCGCATGCCTATCAGCCCCTTCAAGGCAGCAGGGGGCAAGGATGTTCATTTACTTAAGCAGTAGGTTATGCTATTAGTGTGTGTGATTGCTGTTAATTAGGATATGTGTAGATGTCTCCGTGCTGCACAGTTTGTAATATAAAACCTTTAAGCATTTAGACTATTAATGAACTCAATAAATGGTTCTATTAGGAGACTTTTTTTTGTTTTTATTACTTCCTCTCTGTTTTGCTATTATTTATTATAATAATAGGACACTACTCAAAATATAACCAAGGGCTATACAGAAACAGCAGCGGTTTTACCTTGAAGAGTCTGCAGGAGAAGGGACTGTATGTACTGATGTTTATCCTATAAGTCTGAAACAGGAATGCATGTATAGGCCGGCTATGAATTATAAGTGACTTCCATCATTGCCATTTGATATTCAGTTCAATGTTTAAATATGTTTTTCATATCCCTTTGACTTGACATAATTTAAGCATTTGCTTAGTTTTCTAAATCCATCATAAATGGTCTCACTTGTGTTTTCTTGTAAATAAGGTTATGTGATATGTATTTGAAAGACCAGACTGTATGAATATGCATTTCTAATTTAAATTTTCAAACCAAATGTCTATAGCAAATCCTGAATTAAAAATGTCTGGGCTGTGCTGTACTATTAGCTGCTCTGACATCAGTAGCAGGGTCAATTCAAACTCTTGTCACAGTGAGCATGTCTTTGAAATATATAATCTAAAGGCTTGTTTCTGTTTTACACGGAGAAGATCAGTTGAAGGGAAATACTGTTCTACAAAGAAAAATAATAGAGTTTTATCTGAAAATTCATATAAAAATCATATACTTGAAAACAAGGTCATAGCATTAGAAGTCTCGCATCCTAATCATGGTACCATTATATAAGCACCTTCCTGTAAGTTAGCGTTTTGTCTAAGCATCACAGAGAAGGAAAGCAAGACAGTGCAATTGGTATTTGGACTAGCAGAAAGGGAGGCACTTTTCTGAGCTCGTGGTGGTCAGAATGTCTAAATGAGCTTGGAAATATATGCCCACACACTCTGCCTACTGCGTCCCAAGGGAGACTATAACATGCCCAGTTTTAAACTATATGGATACGACCCTAGAAAAGAATATGGACTGTTTACTACCATTATTGGTAAAATTCAATTCTCCTCATTGGGGCTGAGATTAAACCTTAAAGTTTTAATTCCGCTCCTACCAAATGCCCCCAGCAATACCACCCTCAATTTCACTGGAAACGGTGTGAAACATTAAAGGCCAGAGTGCACAGAAGTTAACAGAAGTGGATTTTCATCAACTTTGGGTCATGTTTTTATAGGAGTTTTGGGCTTGGACTTGAACTTATATCAGGACTTCTAAACTGTCACAAATGCACTATGAACAATGAAAATGCAGTAAGGATTGAGTCAGTTTCCTGAATGTAAGAAGTAACAGTATTTTGGGAAATGCTGTCTTGTTCTGTGAAAAAACGATTTCGCTAATTAAGAAATCACATTTTCTCACATAGGCAGTAGTAAAAACACAAAAACAAGCAAAAAAGCCCAAACTCGCTTGCAGAGATTTTGGGTTTGAATCAGAATATTGCAAGAATCCAACACACACACTCCCCAAACAAACAAAAAAAACCCTTTTGTGGTGTAAATATAAATATAAATTAGGAAGTACAGGGGTGATTCCATGTTTGAGACCTTGGGTCAAAGCAATACCAGGGTTTCTGGGTTTGCATGTGTAAGCTGGTATACAGGGAAGAAAACAGTTGGAAAATTTTGTTAATTGTAGCAACCATCTTCCAGTTGCTACATCAGGACACTAGTATCCTTTATGGCTCAGTGCATCCTCTGTCAGGATGGTTTTGAGATGTTACAGTAAACCAGGTTTCTCCTAGAAGTTGCTAGGCATCAGTCTTACCAGAGCTCTTTTGAAATTTTCAGCCAGTGCCAGGCGCAGCAGCAGATGTGTTTGTAGAGGAAGTTTTCCAGCCATCAACAGCTTTGCTGAGCTTGTACTTCGGCTGAGCTGCTGAAAAAATGCTGGGCAGAACTTCAAAGCCATATTGTGGAATTCGGAAGATAAACAGCGTCTTTTTGAGCTCAGAAAGAACGATTAAATTTCAGAAGACAACCAAGAGCATTAAAGATTTCCACAATTAGAATTAAAACTCACTCCCTCAGACCTTGTGTTGAGACTCAGTGCTCAGAAATTAAAGAACATGACCAGTGTGAGACAAAGAAAATAGAAAAACTGTAAGCCATCAGTACACTTGAAGGACTTTTTTTTTTTAATTTATACTGATGGCCATTTCATTTCAACAAAAACAAAACAATGTTTTTCGAGACCCATATTCTGAAATGATAGTCGTTCACCTTTTGATAGACTCTCTTAAGTCATAGAGTTAATTTACTTACAAGCTTCACACCAAATTGAACTCAACTGCTAGTGAAGTGCAGAGTGGCGAAATTTAGGTAGTTTCTGAAAATACTTTTCAGTATACATGTTTTGCCTAATAACTTTGTCTTAGGTTCCATAAACAAATGCTGCAGTATTGAGTCAGTATGATCTACAAAGAAGCCTTAGATTATGCATTGTAGCTAGTCCAGCTATATCTGTACACAAGTCATTATAGCATTGATCATAACCTCTTAAGAAGAGATGGGTTTATACTTTCTAGGATGAGTGGAGAAATGATTTTTGTGTGGATCAGTGAAGATCTCAATAATCTGCCATAAGGCTTTCTCTACTTTATGCAGAAGATGCAGGGACTGTTCTGGCAACATAAGAAGAGAACAGATTATTGGAAACTGTTCTAGCATACCTTCTAAGAATAAGTTTCTTGGTACATTTTCTTTGTTAAGAAATCTGAACACATGGAGAATTATATAGAGACTGCAGAAATTTTGCACAAAAGTCTACTGTAGTCTTACCTGTTAGAACAAATACAGATTGCTTGATTACAACAGTAAGCTAAATAGTATTTTGTGTTTTTCAGGATAATATTGGCAGTTAAAAATCATAAACTTTGTAGGAAAAGCAGCTTTGTGTATTCACACAATAAATTAACTCTGCTTTAAATTTAAGATGAGAATGATACTCTGTTCGAAAAGTAAAAATGAGTGCCCAGGCTGTGAAATACCATTCTCAATACTTGTACAGCACTACTAAATGGATGAGAAATGGTCCATTGTCTACTTAATTATTTTCAATAGAGCAGTGTAACTCTGTGTTGTGATTTAGCCCGGCAGGCACCTAAACACCACACAGCCGCTCGCTCTCTTCCCCTCAATGGTGTGGGGGAGAGAATCGGAAAAAAGGTAAAACTTGTGGGTTGAGACAGACAATTTAATAGGACAGAAAAGGAAGGGAAAATAATAATAATGATAAAAGAATATACAAAACAAGTGATGCACAATGCAATTGCTCACCACCCACTGACCGATGCCCAGCCAGTTCCCACGCAGTGGCCATGACCCCCTGGCCAACTCCCCCCAGTTTTTTGTTCAGCATGATGTCATATGGTGTGGAATATCCCTTTGGCCAGTTTGGGTCAGCTGTCCTGGCTGTGTCCCCTCCCAGCTTCTTGCACACCCCCAGCCTACTCGCTGGCAGGGCAGTATGAGAAGCTGAAAAGTCCTTGACATAGTGTAAACACTGCTCAGCAACAACTAAAACATCAGTGTGTTATCAACATTACTCTATACTAAATCCAAAACACAGCACTATACCAGCTAGAAGAAAATTAACTCTATCTCAGCCAAAACCAGGACACGCTATTAGAAATGTTTGTACTAAACATAAATTGTTTGAACTTTGACAGTGTATTAGCAGCTTATAATTTTATCTTTGAAAAACTGCCATCTGTATGCAAATATAAGGAAAATGAGACCACTTGCTCCTGTCCAGTATTGTGTCTTAGTTCATGCATTTTTCCAAGGAAGTATGCTATAGACGAGTTAGCTTTCAAGACCAAACGCTATGTAGCCAAGTTTTCAATCACTTTCCTGACAAAATAGTTTCAGAACTACAGAAGACTTCATTTTATCAATCCTGAATATGTAGGAACGTTGAAGCAAGCCCTCACGAAATAGATATATGTGTATTCTTCAGCTGAGATGGTCTTAATATCTTTTCCTAATACAAGAAATCACCTTTTTGACAACTACCTATTGCATATTTATTATATTTTCACGTGAAGCTTTTTTACTTTCCTCTTTATTTATTTAGCCTTTTCTCTTTGTTGACTCCCCATCCTTTGAGTAATGTGTACTGCTTTTGCTTTTGGAAATCAGAGGAAATGTAGAGATAGAATCATAGAACCATTAAGGTTGGAAAAGACCTCTAAGATCATAGAGTCCAACCGTCAACGCAGCACCACCATGCCCACGAAACCATATCCCTAAGCGCC
>NW_009228425.1:0-47132 GCF_000690835.1 Fulmarus glacialis
AATATATATTTAATATGTATAAATACCTGAATATGTATTTACAGGTTTCTCACTCCAGTTAGGGAAGGTAGACAAGGAAATATTCTCTGAAAAAGTCTGGGTTGATCTGAACGTTTCCTGTGAATGTTTTTCAGGCTGTGATTTTGAAACATGCTAAGTTTTTGAATGCAGGTACAGTGGTACCTCTGGCACCCCCAAAACAGGAAACACTTCAGAAACTTTTTTCTTGAAGATTGGTGATCTGAAAGTGTACAGAATACAAATCTGAAGTCCCAGTAGAGTAAATGAAAGTATAGGGTTAATATTTTGCTGATAAAACCAGAAAAGATTAGTCAATATTATCTGAGTTGAAAAACAACCACAAAACAATTTTCAGTAGCTGTAACAATGACATTAATGCCTTGAAATACAAGAAGTACTTTCAATAGGAAAATTATTCCATGTAACTATGGATTTGCAGCTATAGTCGCCTCATTTGCACGTTGTAATGGATTAGCTAGCAGGTCTCACAATCGTATGATCACCCTCTGCTGCATAGGATGAAGGTAAGACCTGCTTGAGCATGCCGTAAGCATTAAATGTGGCTGGTGTGCCCTATCAGCAATTCAAGCAGACACACACTTTGAAATTTCTATACCAGTCCTTCTAAATTCTCATTTCAAGCATTGATCAGGAGCATCCTGGGTTAAAAAAAGAAAAAGGGCTCATGGTTTTAAATAGGTGGACCTGTGTTCTATCTCTGTTCATGATTTCAGTTTTAAATCATGGGTATAATCCATCCATCAGTATAGTAATAATCATTTCAGGACTTTTTGCACGGAGAGTTTGTAGA
The DNA here is from genome assembly GCF_000690835.1 of Fulmarus glacialis. Classification (NCBI taxonomy): domain Eukaryota; kingdom Metazoa; phylum Chordata; class Aves; order Procellariiformes; family Procellariidae; genus Fulmarus; species Fulmarus glacialis. The sequence continues at coordinate 833 of NW_009228425.1, forward strand.
TCTGATCCCCACTGATCTACAGGCCTCGGTTTTCAGTTCATCAAACTGATAGTAAACAACTTAATATTTAGGGATAAGGGGATTTTCACGTATGTCCAATTAGCTGTTTTGTAGAAAATATACAGTGGTGTAATACTGAAGGATCCATTACTTCAAGTACTTCATATGCCTTATATGAATATAAAGCCAAGAATCCAGCAGGGTCACGGGAGAAAAAGAGGCAGGTGCTTTCCTATAGGCTTTTGTCCAGGATCGTTGTAAAGCCATGAAGCTCTAGTTACTTCCCTGAGACTCTCCCATAGCTAATGTGGAAGTTTTTTCCTGATATTCACTCTGAATATAATTTTATATATGATTTGGTATAAGAGAAGCTGCTCAGACAGGAAGGTCTTTTCAGTGGTGGCCTTGAAATAAAATCCCACATTGAGTTGCACAATGGGAAAAGTGTTATGAGTGACAGACAAGAAGGATAGTATCCCTTTCTGAGAAAAAATTCCGAATCCCTGTTACTGCTTTCCAGCAAGTTCCCAGACTGTACCAAATAAATTCGACATCTTTTTTTCCATTATCTCAATTATTAGTCTCAGAATTGCTAAATACTTTACCTGGCCAGCATTCAAAATGCAGAACAGATAGCTGAAACCCAGACTTGTTTCTTCATGACTTATTAACATGAGGTAGCCTATAATCCAGGTGATTCCGAGGACTACAACTATAGAGATAGTGCCAATCATCTTTTTCATAAATTAATCCTTTTTATTCCTAGAAAAACACTCCAAAAAGTTATTAAATCTTTCACTATACGATTTAATATCTTTTGAGTTTTAAACTATTTTATTTATTCAGGGCTATAGTGCAAAGATGTGTTATTCAGATGAATTGAGAACACACACCTCCCTACATATGTTTGAGGTATCATCTGGAGAAGAAATCCAGAAAAAGAAATCTATCCAAGCTTATCAGAATAATCTGTGTTTGGAATATGTAGCTTGGATATATCTTTCTTTAACAAAAAAGTGAGGTTTACCAAGGCAACAAGAAGCATTGAAAATTAATACATTAGCTATTATGAGCTTTTTAGAGTGCTTATAACTTCAATCCAAATACGCTCAATTTTCAATATAAGAATGAGCTGCCAGTGAAGTTTGGATATTCAATTTCTCTCAAGCCTGAGAGGAGTCAGAGATAAGGTATTTTAGTTTGTGCCAACCGTGAAAATTGTACATAAAAGGAATGAAGAAATGGTGCAAAGTTTTATTGAACAGATCAATTCTGTGGGAGTAATAAAAATTAAAGCAATTCCCTTTTAAATGATAAAATGTACACTGCAGAGTTTGTGACACGCAGCTTGTGACAACATATGGAGTGTTGACGTAAAATGAGGAAGTAAATCTGCTTCGAAGCTGCTAGAGAACTGGCCTGACATTCAGATGTGCTGAGAAATTCATAATTCTCATTTGGCTGGACCAAAAAGCAGCTCTCCTTTCACTTATATTGATTTAAATCAGGGATAACCTTCATTGTTGAGTGACACTGCAACCAAAAAAAAGGGGGCAAAAGCCTGAAGTGTGTTCATTGATACACACTTGAGCAAAGTCTGACCCATTGCAATGATGGAATTCATTTTCTGACTGCTTTAAGTATACATTTCTTTAAAGCAAAAGATTTTGTCAAAAATCTGTGTTTGTGACAAGAAAGTCTGAGCTGGTGACAAGAGACCAAGGAATACATTTGCTGAAACATCTGAGGAGTCCTATGCTGGCTCACCTTGTCAAATTCTTGTTCTTTTTCCATATCACAGAGACTGTGATCTTGTTGAAGGTGATAATGTTGAACAGGAGTATGAATGCTACTGGCAAAAGGAATGACCACAACATGGGCTTTTGCATGCTGAAATGATGATTTTGATCTACTGCTGCAAGCCAGCAACTTTTAATGTAAAGAGAGGCCATTTCAAAAGATTTGTTAGACACATTATGCAGAATACAAAAAAACCCCAAAATAATATTCCACTTTTCATCCTGAAAGACCTCATAGGGCTTTCTAGGTCATGTTAACCTATCTCTGAAAGGCAACCATTCCTTGAGAACTGAGGGCTTTCAGTCATGCTTCTCTTTCTCTGGGAAATTCAAAATGATTTATCAAACAAACTGCATAGAGACATATAATAAGGTGCAATATAACTGACCAAATAGATATCTGGCCATCTTATGCAAGTTTATCTTCAGAGTATATATTATAATAGAGCTAAAGAGTAATAGGGGAGACCTAATGGACGAAGGTTGAAACAAAAACGGGGCAACTTCAGGAGGAAAGGGTTATCCTGCAATACTATTTACCTCTTTTTTTCATTGCAAAATAATCTCAAGTTGGAAGTCAACACTCCTTAAATGAGTATCATGAGACAGCCACCATGTAGAAGGGAGTTTGTGTTTACATTTCCGAAAGAAGTCTACCTTTGTTCTGTATTATCCACTATCACCAAGGTACACTGTAAGCCTGACTGATAGCCTGTTTTGGTATGTGGGCACTGAAGTGAATGCAAATACCAAAAACATAGGATAAATAGGGATATAGTTATGTCGGCCAGAAAGATTTTAAATAAATGGGAGGATTAAGTTTGGGTACTGAAATGTAGTTATGCACTTAAATGAAGGTCTTGAATTTCAGTTAGGCTAAGAGTGTCTACAGCTTCCATTTAAAAGCACAGGGGATCTTGCAGGAGGATTCAAAGCAGATGTGGATCCAGTACCCTAAGTCCGAAGTGAGAAGAAACTGCAATTCCTTACAGTGAATGTTTAGCTTGAGTGAAGAGTTTTGTTTTCTTTTAAGTACTTAGATACACAAAACAGTATACCAACAATAAATCTAGAATTGTATTAATAATAAGCCATCACAAAAGGTGTGGGATAGCAAGTATTGTAATAATACATGAACTTACAATTCTTCCTGCCAGTAGTTTAAAGCTCTTCCTTCTCTTTAAGTAGCTCCAAGTGTTATTGCAGCTACTACAGCAGGGATTCCTAATTAATAGGAGAGACATTAGCAATTTATTGTTTGGTTGCATAGGCATACCTTATTTCCCTTCCGTACAAATAGCTTCTTGCCTCCTAAAATCCATAGATTTTAAGAGCTCTGTTTCATCTGCCTTGAACATTTTCTGGCTTGCATGTGCAGTCCAAATTCTGAAAGTTTTAGAGGAATTGCCTCTACCTCCACCCAAATGCAAAACATAATAATAAAACAATCAGGATCTAAAACTGCTTGGTAGATGCCATTGGAAACAACACACCACACAACCTGAATCCACAACATGGAAAGGGCAGGTATCATTGTATACTGTATTTGAAGAGTTCCTTGAAGGAGGCTGAGATTTTTGCTTTACTTAGTGGGCACCTGTCTGCATTCTTCAGTCTTCCAAGTAGTTCCCTTTCAGCTTGCAGGATTGCCGCTAACTGCTGTACTGTCTTAAGAATGCGCTCTTTGCTTATTAATAAATGATATGTAACAAATAATGTCAGTCAGTCCTTGCTTTTGGATGCATGCAAGGCTCTGGCTGAGGCCATAAGGAATCTCAGAGATATCTAAATGAAGAATTTGAGTCCATATATGCAATCACCGTATCTGAAAGATTTTTTACTTAGTTGGCAGAAAGAGGTTGTTGAATGCTTTGATGACGTGAAAATTTCTCCTGCATGCAACAGACCTATGTTGCTGTGCTGGTGAACAAGCTATCAGTTTCAGTGCCGATAAACAATGAAAACAAGCTCAGTTTATACCAGTAGCGTGAGCAGTAACAGGAGATTATTTGTTAAATCATGTTGCAGTAAACCAGAGAGATACCGATTATAATTGCTCTCTACCAATCTACTATCTTTACAACTCTCCCTGAATGTACTATGTACTGATACTTTGGTAAGGGTTGCCATAGATACGACTTTAAATCTTGCCCCATCCAATTACTGAGGTGGTTACGAGGAAGTGTCCAGGCAGGGGCTTCATGGCTCTAAGCAGCAGTAAGTACAACTGTGCAGAATTGAGTGCTGTCCACATAAATGTCACCAACAAAAAATAGTGCAGTAGGACAGCCACGACTGTACACGAGGGGTCTGGGGGAGGATCTACCATGTCAGGTATGAGAAAGGTGTTACCGGCGGTATCATAAGGAAGGTGTTGCTGGTAGTACCTGGTGATACTGCTGCTGTGATTCCTGGCATTTTGGTTTTCAATTCCAGAGATGAAGATAATGTTAAAAATGGGCATAGAGAAACAGAGACTCACTCACATCCATGTTACAGATGACGTTCAAGTTTTCCTATTGGTAGGAATACATTTAGGAGAAAAAAGTAGAGCAAAATAAGAAAAATTGTAAAATATTTCCTCATTTCCATTGACATTAAAAGCAAGCTAGAGTGTGCAGTCTTTAATACAGACAGAAAACAAAGCAATAACTTGTTTGCAGAATTCCACACCATCATTACTCTCAGACAACTTACCAAATCCATCAGTTTTGTCTGATTTCAACTAGAACAGAAAACCAACACCTTTTAGGACTGGACCCTTTCCAACAGCAGTTGGGATGCATTTTCTTTTTTCCACTCTGCTCTTTCTAAAATCCTTTTCTTCAATGTTAAGAGGTGGAATAGCTTAAGACAAGTATTTCTAAACACTCTTCAAGGTACAAGAGAATAATAAACCTCCACTTCCAAACGCTGTCTTATAAATGCGTTTGAAAGGCAGAGTCTGGAAGCTCCTACAATCTTAATACATTGACCTTCATGGAATTGCTCCAAATCTACATTAGTGCAAGCAGGATGAGAAACGTGCATTCATCTACAATAATGGCAACTCTGTTGGCATGACTTTGCTCCTCGTTCAAGGGTGAATCACATGACACCGATAATCACAGGCATGTCCATCAGGCAAGTTTGCTGCAACTGTATTTGAATTAAGTCACTCACAATAAAACTGTAGCACAAGCAGTGTACATAACCTACATTGCTGTATAATCATGGTGCTTTGAAATCATCTGTTCTCTACAGACATTTTATAAACAGAAGGCAATAGAGTATAGAAACTATCAAATAGGCAACAGAAAGCAGAGTAACATTTAAATAGGTTAGCAAGACGAGGGCCTGAGGAGTGATATATATGCTTCTACATGAATGCTAAAAGTCTAAGCCGTAAGACATTGGGCTGAAATGACTAGCCTTAAATGAAGACAGCAACGTAGCAGGCATATTAGTAACTGGTAATACCAGGGTATAGCAGCAAGTAAATGTAAACGTATTCAGTGAAACAGAAAATACTGTTGTCTTTGCGTAAATGGATGGGAATCTTCTCTTAAAATATAGTCATTTTATGCAGTAAGGCCATGCATAAGATAAAGGAAAATACAGAAATAAGTAAATGTTACAAATATGGAAATGCTGTTCTAGGAAGACAGAATAAAAAGCAACTCTGAAATCCTGGCACTCCTGAAGTCAATGACCAGAGATACGTGATTTTACCCAGGGAGTGTTTTGTTTAGAGAAGCTGAAACAAATACTGAAAGAATAACAAGTGTCAGAGAGACAGTCGTTCCTAAATAGGCTTGCTAGTACAAGAGGGCAATATATAAAACTTAATGGTAGCAGGCTTAATATTTACAGAGTGATTGCTTTTTATAAACATATAAGCAAAGGAAGTAGTTAATGCTAAGTACTTTATTTACCCAAGCGAAGGAAGTGCCACAGCTAAGACAGATCCCAAGCTACTCTTCTGTTTGTCTTGGGGCACTTTAGCATTTAGACATACACTTATTTAGCAACCAGCTGCAGCAATGGAGGTGCAGAGCTGGAGGCTACCACAGCTAAGCAAGGGGAATGAATTGCGCCAGCACTTCCCTGCTGCTGGGGTGCAAAGGCAGGTGGGTGCAGCCACAATTTGTGTCAGAGGAAGCCAGGACTCGCCAAAACTTTTGGCTTTCCAGCAGCCTGGGGACAACTCACATGTCCTGGTTTGCCGGCTCTGACACGGGTCAGAAGCAAGTACGTGGCGACATCTTAAACTTCTCTGCCTTCTAGCTCAGCACGTCTACACCCTTACATTGGCATGCTGGTCTTACAGTTGAAAACAACCAAACAAATGAAAAAAACCCCAAACTCTTCACATTCAAGAAAGTACAACACCCTACCATCAGGACAGAAAAATTAGTAGTGTGATTACACCCGCATCTCAAGAACTGGTCTCTTCCTTTTGCACAGCCGGCGGTGCTCCAGTCATTGACAGTATAGTCCCAAAAGACACAGGCGAGATCACACAGCTGCAGTTCGGATGTGTTGTGCTATGGATTGAGATTGCAAGGAGAAAAAGTGGCTACAGAAACAGAAAGCGATACGCACCAGCAAACGGTGTGTACTGACAATTATCCTCTGAAAGGGGAGCTGACAGTTACTAAGGGATTTACGGGGTTTCCAGTAAACCTTATGAACAATATCATAACAGCATAATTTGGGAATTTGAACTTACTTTATGTGCCTTTCTCAGTCAAGATTGCCAGTGAAATTACCCATTTCTGTGAATTATTCAGGTAATTACGGTTTAGGTGCTGCCAAATGAATTCTGCGTAAGCCAAACAGCAGCTTTATTGACTAGGCATTAAACAACTGCCAGATGAATTCTGCGTAAGCCAAACAGCAGCTTTCAGATATTAGTAGCATTAAATTACTGCCAACCGGAGCTGAATCCACACTGTAACAGGAAGCAAACAACGATAAATGCCGTGAACCACCCCCTCCCCTCCTGCAGCACAGCGGTGCTTGTGCAGTCGTATGTTAAACTGCATGCAGTCATTTTCGGGCAACATACTTCTGCAGGGTACAGCAATTAGAACGGCTTTTTAATAAGCCACAGACATCTCAAAGTGCAAATAAGTAGTGAAAGCAACTATTCACAGTACTACGTAGTTCAATTAAAGATGAGGAATAAAAGTAGGAGTAAAAAAATCAATTATAAGTTTGTCTCAGTGATTTCCTTAGAAATGACACGTGTTTCCCAGATCACTTAACTGTGTGGGTCCATGATGATGGTTACCGATCTATCGTATGCATGTGTTTGAGCGTAAAACCTTTGTTGAATATTGTAAGAAGCAGCCAACTACTGTTTTCTGGAGAAACCATGCTAAACATGAATATTATCTATATGATCTAAAAATTCAGTTATTTGGGCAAATGGGCACTCACATAGAGCATTCCCTGCAAGAAAGCAGTAATATCTGGAATCAGTTCCTGGGGGAGGAAGTCAAAACAAAACACACAATGATTTTAACTGGAAGCAGGAGTTTAAAGATAGTATGAAAAATGAACACTCCCCACATTGGTAGGTGTTGAGCTATGCCAGTCATGTTGACTTTTTCTTGTTTTCAAAAATTTTGATAGTCTTCTGGAAAGAAAAATTGTCCTCCAGGGACCTGGCTTTTTCATTCTTGATTTAGGACTAATCAGCCCTAGGACAAATCCACACTGGTATACCTGTAACTTTTTATGGAATACAGTTTTGCTTGCAAAAACGGCATTATGATAAAGGCTTTAATTACATGATCACACTGTTTTTCCACAGGATTGTTGTCTGAAACAGTGAACAGAAAGGACAGTGACCAGTTAATGAGCTATTCAGTGGTTTTTTTATTGTCACTGCTGGGTGTGTGGGGCTACCTGATTTATCTTTTCGAGTCTTTTCTAATCCTGGTGAGAGGACTGAATTATTCATTTCCCTGTGGGCTTGTATACGAACGATGTTCAGCATTATGATGTCTAAGCGCTCCACAAATTTCACCTTCATTATACTCTTGTGCTGTGATGTCTTAATGTTACTGTCACTATACAGAGAGACTGAGGACAAGTCTGCTGATTTCAGGTGCCCAGTCTGAAACTCTTGTGATTTTTAGCATGTCATAGAAATGTACATGTTCAAAGCTCAGCTCCTCCACACCCACCAGCTTCTGCAGCAAATGAAGCAGAGGAATTACAAGCTTTTTTTTTTTTCTTTTCTCCTGGGTGACACCAATTTCTCCTCCGAGCACTGCAGAGTGTAAATAACAGACATCTGGAAAAATCCCATGTGACCGTGCCATTAAAGACTATTCCAATATGTAGGTGTGAGGATGTGTATGTCCTGGCTGACACCTGACAGTAGCAGTAATTTTAGTTGAAACAGTTGGTATCTTTGGATTTCAGGCAAGGTACGTATGTACTAGCTCTTGATCTTGATGTCTGTAGAGGTATGGACAAAGATTCATTACATTCTCAATTTTAGACAACAAAACAAATGAAAAAGTCCCAAACACCGAAAGCATTCTGGCCATTACATGTACATGTGCATTAATGTATAAATAAGAATATCCAGGTCATTTGACATCTGCATTTCTTGTACCACCGAATGTCACCAGCAAGCATAAAACCCAACATGTAGTTGTTTATATTGGCTAAGTTGTTTTTTTTTCTAAAGGAGATTTTTAGTGAATATTCATTCAAAATTTTCCCAGGCGCAGTTTTCAGTAGGAAAAGGAACTTACTGTTATTTATAATGTTGAACAGTATCTGAACTTCAGTACTGAGGTCACCAGTAAGCCCAGGGACATTTTCCTATATTTCTAGTTTTGTTGACTGATAATATCCCAGTGCTGTATCTGCAAAAATTAGCAGTGGATGCATTAGGATTTATGGTACATAGCGCCTTGTCCAGGTAAATCCAACAACACACAGAGACTTCCCTCTCTGTGCCAAAAACAGAATCGTAGAGGAGCTTAATTTCAGTGGAGCAGACTGAATTGCAATGTTGGGCTGCGAGATGTTGCCAGTCAAAGAAAATTCCTCCATTGTTTTCATGAGGCTGCATTGAAATAATGAGTGGGATAAAAGTTACCATTATTTGTTAATATATGGCTATAGGTTCAGTTTCTGAGCTTCCTTTCTGATTTGGTTCTCCAGCGGGAACTGCTCCTCATTCCCTATCCTCATCCTTTCTCCAAAGCAGAAAAATCCAGCCCAAATTGTTTATGTTGGTATAAATCTACTGAATCTATGAAATTGCATAGTGGAGTTGAACACTAAAAATGTTTTGACTTGTCCATGAACCACTTTCATCCTGAAACAGAAGGGAAAATGCAGTTTACTACATCTAAAAAAAAATGGCAAAAGCTGAAGTTACCTTGTTGTAACATTGACAAGATCATTGTGGTTGAATTCTGTTTCGTTGGCATCCAAGAGTTGATTCACTGTAGCCATTACTGCCACAGATGCCTGAGACAAGCAGAAAAAAAGGCAGTATTCAAATGCAATTGAAATAAATCACCCCATGTGCTACATAGTGGATGGGCAAAGTAAGAACACTTAATAAGCATTGCTTGAAAATACACACAACAGAGTAAACAAAGTACAGGATGTCATGCGAGAGGACACAAGCTTTGCGCCAATGGGTTCATAAATACCACACTTCTATTAATTTAGACAGTAAGGATTAAATTATTAACTTAAACATCAAATGATGCTCGTTTTAGAATTTCAGATATATGCCAGTCTAAACAGCTGATAAGAAACAAATTTACACTCAGCTCTGAGAACTGACCCAGCAGTGATTCCACAAGTATGCACTCAAGGCCACTTAGATAACTCTGCTAAATGGCAAAATGAATGTATTTGGTTGTGGTGTTATGTACAGTTATGAGGAAGGAGAGTGTTCCTTCCGCTGGTAGAGGGGGGACAGAATTGGTATCCCAAATATTAAGCCACAAAAGTCTTATTTTAGTCTCAATAAATCTCACCTGAGAGTCTTCTGAAATGTTTGGCTTTTTCAGAATCTGCACTGCGATGTTCGCAGCAGCAGAGATGTTCTGTGTGGTCAGTTGGTCTGGCATGGAGGTGAGGATTTGAGTGTTACTTGCAATAGCTAAAACATTGCTGGAGTCCGCAGTTTCAACTGTTAGGAAAACGCCATTCAACAGAAAGAAAATGAGAAAAGGAAAAAGAGTCACCACTTTTATAACATTCTCACATAAAATCAAAATATACAAGTAACTGGTGGTCTAAATTGTTTCTGTTCATGTCAAGTACGCGGCATTTGCAAATTCTCCCCAGGGGAAGATTTCATGGGCTCCTGGAGTAGCTTGGGTTGGAAGGGAGCCCTGGAGGTCCCCTAGCCCAGCAGGGCTGGCTGAGACCAGGCTGCTCAGGGGCTCACTTTGCATATCCACAACCTCCCTCAGAAACCTGCTTGTGTTTGACCAGCGTCAAGGGGAAAAATTTTCTCTTATCTAATTGGAATTTCCCATGTTGCCACTTATCTCCATTGCCGCTCATCCTAAAACTGCGCACCTCGAAGAAGAGCCTGGCCCCATCGTTCTCTACACCTTGCGGCGAGGTAGCTGTAGACAGCAGCAGGACCTCCCCTTTGTCTTGAGGTCATTGAGCTTCTGAGTCTGTAAACTTCTGTACACCTTTCACTATTCCTTAAATAACCAGAACAGGTTTTTTTGAAAAGCCATCATTATCCTCACTTCAGTACATTGTACATAGTGTCAACTTGGAATAAATGTAGAAAAAATAAAATATTCTGGTGCTGGAGATACTAGTAAGAATCACTAGAAGCACTGGTTGGGTCCAGTTTGAGTCAGTTAGCACTTAATGGGTAGAGCGTAAATGTCTATAGTATCTTAAGAGTCTAAACACAAAAAAAGATGAGGCATTAACTGTATGTAATATGAAGGTATAGCTAGGTGACAATAAGACTTAGAGAGATGGAAAATCTGCTAATCAACAGGAGAATTTCCTTGTAGGCTATGGAGACCAACTAAGCAGTGTATCAAGTCATCCCTTTTCTAATCCAGTCAATGAATAGCTTAAATGAATAGCTTCAAGAACAGAATTGTTCTCAGATTGTTTATGTTGGGAAGCCATCAAAATCAGGATTAATTCAATCATGTAGCTTTGAAGTGTTTATAAAGCTTGGAATGGTAGGAAAGAAAGGTGAACGTGTTGCCTGGGGAGGAAGGAAATTTGCATTTATTATTACTGGAGATGATGATATTTGACTTGAAAACATCTGCATATGCACCATGAACAAACAGTACATCGTGAATGCCTATTTTCACTATTCTTTCTTCTGAATTTTAGCATGACCTTGTACTCAAAGTAAATATTTATATTTAAAAGGAATAAAATCCTTTTAAACCTAGGCTCTGGATCACTAGCATGAAGACCTCCTCCTATTTCCTAGCATCCGTGCACCCCGAGCTGCCCCAGGCTCACTAGGTGGCAGCATGACATCACAACGCATAACAAAACCCCAAATTATTAATGGCAGCAGAATAACCTCATGTTGCATCTAATTAGCATTAGAAATAGCTACTACTAATATTATATGTTACTTTAGAGGAGATCTGACATTTGAAGCATTTAGTAAAGGCTATGTACTGGGAAAATATAATATTGAGCTCAAGGGTTTCCCATCAAAGGATCCAGGCAGGTGAAGCGTTGGGTTGAAGGTAGAATAGTCAAGCAAAAATGCATGATGAAAGGGACTTCTCTTATTTAAAGGGACTGTAGCTGGTTTCTTCTTTTCTTTTTTTTTCGGTTGGACTAGTGATAAGGAAACGAAGCGCAGAAGCAGAAGAAGAGAAGCAGTCACTGTCTGAAATGTGCTTGGTCATGTTCAGCTCTCCATGTTTGGTAGATATGGCAGAGCTAAGCCTTAAAGCAAGGCTTCAGGGTTTACGGAGTTTATCAGGAAGAGTTTGTCATTCATACGAGAGAGTTTGAATTTGAATTCTTGAGGGACAGAAGTGTTTCATCCGTGTTCAGCTGATCACAGGACTGAATGGAAAGGCCTTGCCCTTAATCCTTCCTAACGTGTTAGTGTCAGCGTCACTTCATTCCCTCATGCCAGTCTTCTCCAAATCCCTTCCACTTTCTCGCCGATTTGGTATCCTGGGTCTGCATCACCTCCACTCAGAGGTGTTTGCTGTGAACTGGGAACCTGACTGAGGAAATTGCAGGCCAGTTAAGAAATATGAAATGGGATGCTGTGTTCAGGCAAAACCAAGCAAAATAAAATAATCACTGTTGGAAATTTATTTGCAAAGCAGGCACATGCCAAGCATGCCACTGAAAAAGGCTTCGGTTATTCATTTTGCTTTCTGCAAAGTTTTAAGAAATGTAACAAATACATGTTTTCTGCCTCAATTTCCTACCACTTTTTTTTTCTTGGGATGATGCAGAATCTGAGACGCTGTTTAAATAGTAATTTAAGATTACCTGTGATGCTAGGGAGTCCAGATTTTCATTACAATTCAGAATTTTGGGAGGCTCTAAAGTAGGAGTTCTCCCTTCTCTGGAGCACATCTGGATTGCTACATCACATCCTATTGAAGTGTTACCTGTAATTTTGTAAAAGCAGAAAGATACGCATTTAGTACAGAAGCACTCACTCACACGCACATGACCTCAGTGGGAATTAAAACTGTTCGGTGCATGTGACACCCTATCCAGTGTTATTTTCTGTTTGCATGTAAAATATTTGTCTTTCAGTGTTACAAGTGAGCATCAATTATCTAACTAGTTATTGTTCTCTTTGGAACATGTGTTTTATACTCGTATACACAATCTTGTCAGAGTGCCTGACATTATTCATGCCAAATTCAGATAGGTTTAGTTACGCTAGAGCTGCAGAAACATCTCTTAAATGGGAGGTACAGGCATCAGCACTGAGCTATCAGACTTTTTGTCATGTCCTGAAAAACATAGTTTATATGTTGTGAAAGAAGTGCAAAGGGCACATGGAGCAGCCATGCAACAGTTACTCCTCTACAAGGTCTCTGAAAGCTGAGACAGTTCATGGAACCACAGTTGATGGAAAGCGTCCTGGATCCTAATGCTAAATAGTAAGATATAAATAGATTATTTTTCTATCAAAAGGCTGTTCAGGAGCAGATATTAACTGACTCTCAGCCCCATCCCAGACAGGCATAGACACAACTCGGCCTGCATACCTTAAATTCTCTGCATTTGGGGTAGAAAGCTGTGTGGAAAGGTTTGTGCTCCTGCTGCCTGAGCTATGCTGTTCTGGCTTCAAACACCGACCTTTCATCTGCTCTAATAATCTGACATCTTTCACAAACCTTACATTTACTGTTGGGAAGTAGAAGTGAATGGAAGTGACTGGACATTAGGAAAAACTTCTTCACTGAAAGAGTGGTCAGGCCTTGGAACAGGCTGCCCAGGGAAGTGGCAGAGTCACCATCCCTGGAGGTATTTAAAAGACGTGTAGATGAAGCGCTTAGGGACATGGTTTAGTGGGCATGGTGGTGTTGGGTTAGCGGTTGGACTTGATGATCTTAGAGGTCTTTTCCAACCTTAATGATTCTATGATTCTATGATTCTATGATTCTATGAAAGAAACATGTACCATTCACAGTATCAGGTTTGCATTTTTCTTTGGAGTTGCCATATTTACCCACTACAATCTGTTCAAAAGTGAGGGGTTTTATAATACTTTCAAAAATGTTCACTGTGCAAGTACTGGCTTCACAGAAATTAACTGCACAGAAGAAAAAACCCCATATATCCAGATCAAATATTCTTAGTACAAGAACCAATTTTCAAAAATAAAAGAGTATTGAGACAATAGAAGCTTATTGAATCTTTTGCACTAGAGGAAATAGAAGCAATTGGGTAAATCTTGTCTAAACCCAAGCTGCTGAGCTGCTACAAGCGGTATTTATGAAGTCACTGAAACCCTGAAAGCCCATGCTTTTTGCCATCTCCTATTTTCACTGCCTTGGTCCTAGAAAATTTGTGAAAGATTACAAAGCTTCACTTCCAGAGTCTTGTTACCCAGGCAGAAATCAGATTTGGTAACCTAATGCCACAGAATACAGCAGGGAGCAAAAATACACATTTACTCCAAATGGGGTTTGGACAATTAATGGGGGACGGTCCTTTGGTGACTCTGAGCCATGATGGGTCGGATGTGGCTTCTGGCGCAGGAAGTCGCTGCCCCACTGCCTGCTGGAAGGGGACAGGGTGGCCACCCCAAGCCCCACACCTTGTCTAAGCACCTGGTACTGGCTACGTCTAAAGGCAGGATGGCGAGCTCAGTGGACCCGTGGCCTGACCCAGTACGGCAGCCTATTGCATTCTCATGTCATACCGTACCGCTATAACTTAACATAAATTTACCTTGCAATGCTGCAAACACTTGAAAAAAATACTGCAGCACAGAGACAGAAAATTTTTGCTTGGTCTTAGGACTTGCAACATCCTGTTTTTGCTAACTTTTGCTAATTCGGACCACATTTCAGCTGACTGTGTCCCATTAGCAGGACTGAGTCAAAGAAGCATATTTATGGTGGGGGTCCTGAGGGGGGCTCCGGAGACCTGGAGTGTTCTCCGTGTTTTGGCACGGGCTTCCTTGCCAAGTCACGTAACTTTCTATGGGTCTTGTTTTCTGTAGGGTCTGTTTCCCATGACGCAATGATACTTTCCTTCTATAGAAATGGTTATGAACAAATAAAGACGCATGACTCTGCAAAGATTAGGTCTGCCTTATAGCACCATACCTGAACCTCGCTTGCCAGAAGGTGATTAGCAGGGCAAGGTGTCTCAAAAATGTGAGGTGGCAGAAACCTCTGGAGGGTATCTAAGCCAAAGAGAGGCTCCACATCCTCGTTGGGAAACATGTTCCTGTGACACGCTATCTTTCTAACCAAAACATTTCTCTTCATGCTCAATCTCAGCCTCTCAAACTACAGTTTATGACTCCTGCCCCTTGCTTTACCTTCTGGTGCTACCGAGAAGAGTTTGGATTCAATGGTCTTTGCAACTCAGTCAGCTGGAGGCTGCTATTAGCTCTGCCCTCAGCCTCCTCTGCACCACACTGAACGAGCCCAGCTCCCTCAAATGCTCCCTGCAGGCCACCTGCACTAGGCCCCTCACCGTCCTCACCGCATCCTGCTGGACCCTCTCCAGTTTCTCCCAGTCTTTTTGGCCTGGGGTGCAGGGGGAAAAACTAACGCATTTCCCAGTGGTGCCCCACCAGTGCCAGGAAGGGGAGGGTAATAGTGTCTGTCAACCTGTCTCCCTCCACATAGCACAGCTGCTCTGCCTTGCTTGCAATAAACACACGCTGTTGGCTCATATTTAACTTGGCATCTGCCGTCACTCCCAGGTACGTTCCAGCAGGGCTGCTCCTCAGCCAGCAAGTTTCTGGTCTGTACCAATGTCCCTGGCACGAGATCGGCACTTGTCCTTGTTGGACACTGTGAGGTTTCTGTTGGCATGATCCTCAGGTTTCTCTTCTGCAGTGAAGCTCTGCCATTAACTGTGTCAGCAATAGCTCCGCCCTGCCCCAAGTTTAGTATTGTCTGCAGATTTGCTGAGAGGGCATGCTGTGTTGTCGTTCAGGTCTTTGATGAAGACATTAAATGATACTGGCCCTAGTATCAACCAGCAAATTACTCTACTTTTACAATATTCCAACCAAATCACTGATCGCTACCCTTTGAGCTTGGCTGTTGAGTTAATTTTCAATCCAGCTAATGGTTCATTCACCCCACCCGTACATCTTCACCTACCAAACAAGAATGCTGAGGGAGGTGGTGTCAAAGGCTTCTCTAAAATCAAGGTATATTACATCTGTTGCTCTTCTGTTGTCTACATAGCCAGTTATTTCATACAGAAGGCAGTCAGGTTTTGCCCTTTGTAAATCCATTCTGTTCCTGATTATCTTCTTGTCTTTCACATGCATGGAAATAGACTCCAAGAGGACATGCTCCATAATACTTCTAGGGCCTGAGGTAAGCCTGACGGGCTTATGGTTCCTCCAGTCCCCCTTCTTGCCTTTCTTAAAGGTGGGCATAATGTTGGCCTTTTTTCAGTTCTCTGTGGCTTCCCTTGATCACCGTAGGTCACAGATAGCAGCCCCACAGTGACATCGGCCGGGTCTTTCAGCAGTCTTGAGTGAATCCTGCCTAGACACATGGATTTGAATACTTCTGTGGTGATCCTGCCTTCCTTCTGACAAATGAAAGCCAGGAATAAGTTGCTATGTTCATGCATGAATACATATGCATTCATACACGAGTACCTATTCAAGCTTTATTTTTCATCTTTCTAGTTATTCAGCCCTTACAAAAGTGAGTCCATCCGAAATAAAATTGTTTGGTGCTTTTTCCCCCACTGATGAAGAAAACCAGGCCCTTTGTCATGATCTGTGAAGGAAAGTAGCCATGACATAATGTACAAAAGAATGAAATGTGAGACAAGCGGAAATTTTCCATCACCATTGGAACAAAAGTAATTGGTTTACAAAAGTTGTCTACCCTATATGCGCTGCTCTCTCCTGCTAGCAATAAAGCAGATCACCTCCTCTATAGCCGCAACATCCAACTGCATTTCCTTCCAGCTTCCCCAAAATCTTTAGCACTGTGTTCCCGCACTCTTTATGCCCCATCATGCCTCAGCCCCCCCCATCTCTGTGTCCTACATCCATCTTTAGATTCCCAATACATAAAATATACATCTTTATTTTGTTAGCTAGTGGAGAGGAGACAAATGTCATGGGTAGTTTAGAGCTATGCTTCTTAGTGGCTAGACTGGATCAACTGGCCGTGTGGCCCCCACCTCCTCACTGCCGTCATAAGTCTCCTTGCCTTTTTCTCAGTGAGGTATTTACAGGGTTGGTCTTCTGTACCCAACTAGTGATATGTGCAAAACTCATAAGATCTCAAGACCTTTAAGACCTGTAACCATCTAGTGAATTTAGTTGCAGCTGGTCAGCAAATTAAAGTTGCCAAGAAGATGGAACAGCAGACAGATGGGCAGTATAAACGTTCCTCGGGAAAACAGAGTAAATTCAGGTTTTGTAAATGCAATAATGTTTGTTATTATTTCAAGTTAATGATGCCTGTCCAAACATTCTTACCTCATGTATTTTAATAGCTACAGTTATTAAAATCTATTCTTTAAGGCAACTCACAGCAAATCAAATACAGAATACCAGAGGAGTGAACACAGGGAATTACAGAGTTATCATAATGGTTTGTTTCCAGTGCTGACATCCCAGCCATGATCATTTTATTTAAGCCAACTTCTCTGAAGCATTTTGCCCAAATGTTCCAGTCCATCATGAACCCATCCAATCTGTCATTGTCTGTTGGATGTGCTACCCATCCTGTCATGAGGGAAATGACATGGCAGACCTGAAGTTTCCATCTACCTAGCAGGCTTCACCAAGAATATTTTTCCTGGTTAAGCTGCAGATCTTTCGACATCCTTCTGACCAAACATGTGAGTTCGTTTGACAAAGGCACAGCTGACACATGACGGCGTATCCATGTGTCACACGTGCCCCACACGTGTGGGCTGTTGGCTTGGAAAGCATGAGCTGGGGATCTTACCAGCTCTGGAGATGCTGCGGCTCGGTGAGCCGGCACCCTCCCGGCATCGGCTGGGAGCACCCGCTCCAGTTACAGCAGGGCAGAGATGCCATGCTGCGGCAGAGGGGGCTGAAATGGAGTCAGCCAGGCCAGTGCTATGCCAGGCGTAGGAAATTTGACTCATCCAGAACCAGCGCCAGTGGCAGCAGGAGCTGAGGACAGGCATTGTCCCGCAGGGTGCTGGGCTGGGGGGTGTCCCTTAGACACTGGCAGATCCAGACACGGCAATACTGGCCACTGAGGTCTGAATCAGACTTTCAAGTCACTATGATCTTCAAACAGAGGAATTCAAACAAAGGCCAAATTGGCTAGAAAGAGACCACAGACAGTTGAAACCTGTAATGTCTTCCCCAGATATATTACTCATTTGAAAGTGTGACAGAAGTGGGTGAAGGATATGGTCTCACCTAGCAAGAAGAGCCACGTCACTGCTTGCCGATCTGACCCTGCTGAGCAGGTCTCAGGGAGGGGGGCAAGATCAGGGACCCCCCAAAACAGAGGGGTTCCCAGAAATGACGCCAGCTGCCCATGCTGCCTGGCTTGTACTGACCTATCTCACAAAGAGATCCCACCCACTCCTCTGGGCACAGGCAGGCTCCATCCCAACAGATGCCACCATTGAGGCAGAAGCACAGAGGTACCATGGATTCTGTAGTGTCTGTGTGAATAAAGAATCAAGATATATATATATTCATTAATACATATGTAAAAGCACGTAGCTATCTAGTTTGATGAAGGAAAGAAACAAACATGATTTATTTGAAGCTTCAACTGAAAAATATTCAACTAAAAAATATGTGACCCACAGTCTCGCCCATTTACTCAGTCACTGGTCCCTCCTTGCCCCTAAAACCAATAGCATGAATGTGGCGTCAAAGCTTTGAAACGTGGATTTGCGTTCCCACCATGATGTAGGTGGAAACAGTTTTGTGCAGCTACTGGACGAGCAGGAGTGATGGTGTGGGCCTCCAGGATGCCAAAAGCTCAAGCTGTTGAACCTGTGAAAAGCCCAAGTTACTTCTGCAGGATTTCACAGGAGCAAGAAGGCAAAACATGGCCACAGATTCCCAGTGCTGAAGGACCCCGAATGGTAACAAGGATGTGGATAGTCACACATCCAAGAATGAGACGGAGATACTCTGATTTAAGACAGGCGTTATAGGATAAAGCAGATAAAACCCATGCCCCAATCTCAGCCACAGCCTCTATCCACACTCCAGGACGGGTGCTGATTTTTATTCTGTCTTTTGGCAGAAATAGTGGGATTTGTTCGAAGTAGTCGTTGCACAAGCTGCCGCAGCTTCAGGACACAAAAAAGCATGGTATAAGCAATAGCAGAGAAATTGCAGATCTTAAAAATTTCTGAATATACCATGGTATTTGCTGTGTTCGGCAAGCTCTGAAAATGCTAAGGTTCCTTAAAAAAAGAGACTGGCAAATCTTGAATGGCTAAGAGATATTCTGCAGCAGAAGTTGCAACAGGGAAGGGGTTGATGGACCTCAGGCTCTGAAGGATGCATCCAAGACCTGGGGGATCTCCATGGACCAAGACTTCCTCGCAGTCAATCTCACCTGGTCCCTAAGTGAAGGATGGAGTTGGAATCCCTTCCCATAAGGTTCATGGTGGAAATTGTGCACCTGTGCACTGGGTGCAGTGTATGCCTTGAAATAACGCAGAAAACTGGAGTTGAGGACTGCCATTTGATCTGGCATTTAGTGCCTGTGTTTTGAGACGCTGACAAATAGAGGAAAGCCAGAAAATTCAAAAGTAAACAGCGCTGTCAGGAACATATGTGCTATTGTATATTTCTAATGTTCTCACTGAACTGAAAAGATTGCCTAACTTCTTACTCTTTAATGGGATTCATGTAACTGGAAGATTATTGCAAACTATAGGGGATGTGCCACGTGGCGGGGGTAATTCTGTTCTTGGCACGCATCGCTCGGCTTTTGCTCATGTTGTTGCTATTTAGCACTTGTGTTTCAGGCCGTCTCAGCTACATTACAGCCAGATGTCTATGATGACAGTGGAATAACATCTATGTGTCGCTAGGTAATGTCTCCGCTAGCCATCAGCTTTTCAAAACACATTGTCTCTCCGTTGGAAATCTTACAGAAAGGAAAGGAAAACTCCTCCGGCAATTGAGGTCTGGGTGGCCCAAGCGAAGCAGCTGCGGAGAACGGCTGTCTCTGGGGGAGCTGGGTGCCTGGCTGGGCAGCTGTTGCCCCATTGCCCAGCAGCGCTGGCTCAGCTGCCAGACGCACGTGTGTGGCGCATGGGGCCATGTGGCAGAGGAGTGACACAGGGGCTCTGCCACTTGCTTTGGACTGGGAGCCTGGGAACCCACAAAATACTGGGGAACCTGCAGCATGGCTCCAAGCTTCTGTCTTCCTTGGTGAATGCGTGCTCGAAGCCAGGCAGAAGGTGACACAGGAGGGTAATCCGGCACAGAGCATCCTGAAACCAAGGAGGGAGCGGTGCTGCCCAGCAAATGCCCAGAGGGTGGGCTGCCTGCGGAGGAGCCGGGCAGGGGGGCGGCTGGGGCAGCCTCGGGGGGGAGCTGTGGGGGCGGGACTTCCCGGGGGCTGCCGGCGGAGGAGCCGGGCAGGGGGGCGGCTGGGGCAGCCTCGGGTGGGAGCTGTGGTGGCGGCACTTCCACAGCCGGGCAAGGGTGTCGGGGTCTGGCTTTGGCACAGTTAGTCACCGGCTGCAAAAGGAGTGTAAGGAAAGGGAAAGGTGAAAAGGAAGACAGGGCTGACGCTCCTTTGAAAGCAGTAAAACAGAAAAGCACAAAGCTGTGGGGTTAAAAGTCCAGTGTTTACCCCTGAAGGTGCAGACACAGCTACCACGGAGCCCGTGCAGCAAAGGGCACGTGCCAGCTAACCGCATCGGCCTTACCTTTGCCTTCCACAGAAGAGTCCCTCTGTAACAGCAACGTGACGCCTGCGGGATCTGTTAATGCTAGTCAAAATTGTGGCTCCATTTAGTGCTTCCTGGTAACCTTGCTTAGCCTACTGTTCAAGGGCTCATGTACCATTCTAAAGCGGGTTTTTTTTGCAGAGGGAAATCTGTGTCTTTCACAAATATGAATTCCTGAGCTGACTAATGCAGTTATGTCTACCCCACACGCAGTAAAACTCATCAGGCTCCAGTAATTGTGGCATTGGCTTAAAATCATGGGGTTCTTTTGATTTTATTTTAAAATTCAGAAAACATCTTCTTTTTATTTGTCTTGGGCTTTTAAGTTTTGCAGACATTAATCATCTCAAGAATCACGTTGATTTTGACCGTATATATTTTTAAACTAAAACGAAAAGATTCTTGCATAATACCATGTCATTATGAACTGTTGGGATTTTTTTAATCAAACATCGTGGGAACTGTTAATGCTAATACTTGTGGTTAAAGTTTGAATAAAGAAGAAACACTCCCACTACGCACAACAAGCAATGCATCAGATGGGCATGGAGGTATCCTCCATCCCTGAAGTAGCTGCAGTTTAAGTCCGATTTCTAGCAGCTCATTTGCCTGCAGTTGTGTAAATCCTAGGCCTAAGCAGAGGTGTCCCCAGGTTGCACTGACAGTTTATTCCCATATCATCTGGATTTAGCTCCATCAAGTCAAACAAAGCGCTGGACATATATTAGCAAAGGTAGATTATTACTGACGTATGTTAAATAATTGCTGTTCGCTTAGGTGCCATTTCTTGCGCTTGGGTATGTTCCCTCCTTACAAACACCTGATAAATCTCTTGAAGTAAATATAGCCTAATGTATCCTCATATAAACTTTTCCCTAGGCTTCTTGGTCTCCAGTCATATCTGACTCCCTGCTAGACAGGCAGCCAGGAGTATCTGATTCCTTCTATGAATTCTGAATATGGGTCCATGCATAATTTTGTATCATGTCAATATAGTGAGTATTTTGCTGAAACACTGATCAGTTTTCTGCTCCAAGTTTGCACACAGAAGTGTCTTACGAGGGTGCATTGACCTGATTTTCAGGTATAGAATATGCAAACCAATATCTCCGATATTCTTTCAACAAATTTTTCTATAATGCAAGTTGTAATGAAAACACGAACAGCTGCTATACAGCATGTTTTGCCAATATGCATGCAAACATATAAACATATGTAAAGCTAAATATTTCTTCTTTAAAATGTAATTTACTAGACTAGCTAGAGGTTTATTTTTGTCTTTTGAAAAAAAATCAGATTTCTACTGGAAGAGAGAAAATTTCAAGAGATTTCTCAAAGCTCTATCAGAGGAATCATGTTGCAAGGAAAATAGTCCAGAGATTGTTTGCCATCCTATTCTGTTTTACAGCAGAATGCAAAGTTTGGGGTACTTCTTTAAACATCAGTTAAGAAGAACTTTTCCATCTAAGAAGTGTACAGCATGGATGTAATAATGTTTATCAGCAATCATGTTTAAATATTTAAGGAAAGGAAAAAGAACCCGAAGAGCTCAAATAGAGCTCAAATGGGGTAGAATCATATTTCTTACCTGTTTTAAACCCAAGGACAAGCTGCCAAATATACACAGTGCCCAAAGGGTCACGGTCACTATACAACAGGTAATTCCAACCGATATTCTGTCCGGTGGAGTGAAGGCATGTTGTGGTGCAGACTTGTCTGCTCTGCTATAAGATGGTATTATACATTCATAACCTTGTGATGGATAAACCGTTAACTACTTGTCTACTGCTAAAACTTTAACCTTTCCTGTTCCACTTAGGAAAAAAAAAGTTTTGGTGGAGAAGTAGCACACCATTATTTCTATCATTTTCCACCCTATAAAACATTTCACTTATCAAGGCATTAAACGTCATGTCTTCTACTTGCTATAGGAAAATGTCCCAGCTCAGACACCCAGCTACATTTATACTGATAAGGGCTAGAGCCTGTTATTTGAGTGCACAGCACGGCTCAGAGCATGCCAGCGAATCTCTCTTCCCTCCTAGCAAGGCATCCCCGTATATATATATATGTGTGTGTATATATATATATTGCCTCCTGGGAACTGACTCTGGCCCTCAAGCTAGACCCGCGCATGGTCTGGGAGGTGCTGGCTGGCGTGGGCCAAAACCATGCCAGGCAGCGTGCTAGCACCTGAGGGATTAGTCCTGTTGCGTGGCCCCGTTTCATTTGCTAGCACAGCCATAACCGCCGGGCCGCGCAGCGGGGAGGCCGGGCAGGACCCAGGGAGGAGGCTGTGCAAGGGGGAGAAGGAGGACTCTCCTCTGCAGCAATGTTCCTCTTGTGCTGAGAGGAGCTGGAAATGCTGACTGTATTAGGACTGGCCTAGATCAGGCGCTTGGCACGCCCTTTCAGGAGAGTAAATGGCATTTCCATACTACATACTTTGGACAGGCAGTGCAGAGCCGTGTTGCATCTCCTCTGTGCATCTCCACCATTAAATATGGTCACTCAGCAGGCACTGGCACAACTGGGAATAAAATCTGTGCCTTCAGATTCCCAGGACATCTGATTCATCCAAAAAGGAGTGGGGAAGAAAAAGAAAGTGGGTAAAAGGCACAAGTAAAATGTGAAGCGGAAAGAAAAGTTACACCCCCAGAACTGCCAAAATCAGCATCGTCTTCTGCATGCTAGCCTGTCCCCCACTGACAAATTGAAAGCTGAGATGAATATCACAGTCAAAGTGAAGAGGCAAATAGAGCTATTTAAAGAACTAATTGGAATAAACACTGTCTTTTTTATCATCCGTGATCAGTGGATGAATCCCCTGCGTGCGAGTAGGAACAGTACCTTGCTTTTACGTGGTGTTCTTCATTAGTGGGGACGTTTGAGCCTTTTAACTCAATAAAACGCCAAACTGCAAATCCCCCCCAAGAGGGGGGAGCACTGGCAGGCTTTCTTCATCAGAGGGGCAGAAATGGGGCTCCGAGGGGCAGGGCAGCAGAGGTGCCCTCTTTGCCCGGCGAGAGCAGCCGTGGGTGGAGGCTGGGTGGCACAGCTCCAGGGCTGGCCCCAGCGTGCATCCCACTGCCCGGCCATCCCGTGGGCTAGGAAGCATTTGCAGAGTCGCCCAGGCAAGCCCTGGCAGCCTGACAGCTGCGTGGCCCAGCTATCTCACTGCTGTCAAAATGTGAACAACCGCAACGCTCAGCCAGAGAGAAGCATCTCCTCCTTGTCCTACTCACAAAGAATGCTCAGTACCCTTGCACGTGTTAATTACTTTACAGCCTCTTGCCATAAGCAGTTAAATGTTTGGTTTTCTGGGGTTAGAAGGGCCAAGAGTTTAAAACCGGGTCTAAGAGACACACAGGAAGATGCCCATCCCTGCACAGGACTTGTACAGAGCAAAGCAGAACCAAGCGTGATTCGGACAGACTGGATCTTACAGATGGGGAAACTGAGTCACAGAATAGTTCAGCATCATTAACTTAACCTACATCCAATATAGCACCAAGTCTGAGGTTTACAGTATTTTAAAAGTATACCCAGCTTCTGAATCACAGGTCTGGGTCCTTTGCTAGTAGAAATGCTGCTAGATGATAGCAGGGACTTTGTGTACTTCCAGAAATTTTTAAATGACAAAGCAGGAGAGAAATAAGAATTAATTCTTGTGGTTACTGACATTGCCCTTTCTGTTCAATGGAAATAACATCCCTGCTTCATTCCTTTAACATACATAACATCATCATGGACGTCCTTGAGCAGCATGTTGTGTTTAGGTATATAAAATACTGTGAGTCCAAAACCTTGGGTTGCAAGCCCAGGTTTGCAAATGGAAGACGGTTTGTCAACTGGGAAGTGGAAGTAGGATTATGAGCAAAAAAGATTGTGAACTTATAACTTCACATGAATATTTTATATAAACCTTAAAGAAAAAAAAATGGCATAAGGAACCAGATGGCAAAACCAAAACAAATCAATAAATACATCCTAAAGTTTAGTACACTTTTATTTATGAAAATATTAAACCATGTTTACATGATGGAATAATCAAACTGAAAGAAAACCTTATTACTTGCAAATTTGTATATGTGGTGCAGCTGCGGGGAGACAAAACCATTTTTAAGAGGTTAGATATGTTTTTTCTGCTTTCCTCCATTTCTTTTAAGCCTTAATTAGAGCCAGATGTTTCTTATTTCCTTTCTTTTTTGTTTTCAAGCCTGAATAAAGTGCGGTGCCAGCAGTAAACACCATCTTCGACTTTTTTTTATGTGTCAACTGCATCTGGCTGAGTTGGAGTCACAAACCAGTAAAATTCCAGCAAAGCAGTGCAAGCTTTCACTCCTGCTGTCATTCCCGTCGGGAGCGGGAAATCGGCATTACTGCTTCTGGGGCTGCCGCACAGGAGCCATAAAAATCCCAGAGTGTGTCAGAGAACCTTGTCCCTGGTAAATAGCACTGGAGGCAGACTGGAATGCCATATACCATGAACGCAGCTTCCCCTCCCATAGTCTTAGAGTGCTGGGAGTGATTTCTAGTTGCTTAATTGCTATTCAGTTGCATAGATCTGCAGTCTATTTTCCATTTCTTCTTTCTCCTCCTCAGGGAGGCAATGGCTGGTAACCACAGTACGTAGTCGTAACCATTTCTGCTCCAATTTCATGCCCTTACTGTGACATTGACTTCTTAGGTACCATCCCCTGCAGAATGTTTTGTCATTAAATGGCAGTAGTCTATGTGCAAGAGCTTTCTTTCTGAATCAAATTGCAAAGTATGCTGTGGTATTTACAATTATGTTTTTCAACTACTTTTAAAATGTATTTTCATTCTAAGAAGTATATCAAATCTAGAAATCCATGAACTGCAACAATTACGTAGCAAGGTGTTAGAAATGACTGTTCTGAAAAAGTCAGCTGAGGACTAGTTATGCCTTATCTGACAAATACTAGGCTTTTTACTCCCACATATTTTGAGCAAGCACATATTTTACCTAGAATAGATTTTAAAGGCAAGTGCTCAGCAGTTTTCCAGTTGTCTTTCTCCGTTTTAACAGATGTGCTGTTGTTGCGCAGTCCTTGGGAGTCAGGCTTGCTTCCACTACTGCACATGCCAAAGGGCTTTTTGGATAAAAAACTATTCTGTTTTCTTCCACCGACTTCTGTACCAGTAACTCCTACCCCAACTGCTGTAGTTCAGAGGAACTGAACCATGTGGGAGAAGGGCATTAAGGTACCAGATACACCAAAGTTTTCTAGCGCCTCAATTTTAAGGATGAATGAACTTGCAGGATTGAAATTCCTTGCTGCCAGATTTACTCTTAGTTCAAGTTAGGTTTAGATACAAGGGAAAAAAAGTATTTATTTGCAGAATATAGAACAAATACCACAGTTACTAAGCTTTACAGAGATGCAGATAACGTAAAAGCAAGAAAGGCACATTTGACCCATTTATCCTCGTGATAAAACTTCAATGGGTTCCTTCCCTCCTGTCAGACAAACTCCTTACCTTAACCATGCGTGTGCCTCTATCGGTGGTGCCAAAGGAGTACACCTCTTCAGCACAACCATTCCACGCTACAGGCGTTTTGGGACTCTAGTTTTGTCCCAGGGATGCAGATGCCCACTAGTGCTCGGAGCACACGAGGCGCAATGCTGGAGAGCACCATGAAACTTCGTTTCCTGTGAAGGGACTCCAGCTCCCACGCTCTGACTCCTTTCCATGGTGCAAACCTTGGCACTTAAGTTAGGGCGAGCGGGTGACGTCCAAAGTGCTCTCTTGATCCAGACCGAAATGCTAATGTAGTTGCACCCGGCAGCGTGGCCGGGGACCCAGGAGCAGCCTTGCCTTTAAGCTGCCAGCTGGGAGATGCTCTTTTTCCCCCCAGGACATCTTGTTCCTTGGTTGTCCAGGGGGTGGTTTCAGCCTCCTTTCCCTTGGGCTACTGACTCCTTTGCAGCCCGCTGACAACATTGAGCAAGCTCTCTTGGGCTCAGGTAACGCTGTCCCAAGACCGGGCTCCCCATACCGTGCATGAGTACCTCCTTCCATGCCTCACCCCAACACCAATGCGACTGTGAGGTCCTGAGTCATCCCCACGGGTGGAAACACCTTTTCATTGTGGACCAAGATTCTGCCGCACACTGAAGCTGAGCCAATGCCAAAACGTGCATTTTACACACAATTGCCCGAATGGGATGGGGCATGCAGCCTCTCAGCAGCTTTTCCTTGAGGTCAACCATGAGAGTCAGCAGTCACGCTGGCGATGTGGTTCGAGATAGCTGACCCCACCCCCAACCCCAGGGGGTACGGTGACATTGGTACATTTGATTTTCTAATGCAAACTGGTTGATTCCCCAATTGGTTGATTTAAAGCTACTTCTAGATTTTTAAAGCTTCTGACTGGTAGTTTTCGGAAGTCTTATGCGACTCACTCAGATTTGTGAGCAACCAGATGAAATGGGAAATTAGGAAGTGCTGACTTTCTCTCCCTTATCTGGTTCTGGAGAAATTTAGAAGTTTTCTTATGTACAGGTAAGTGGATCCTACCCAAAGTTCTCCACAGTTGACAAAAAAACACTCTCTGTCAAATATGTAGCAAAGTGGTATCATATCCATGAAATGATGAAAGTAAACCATGGGACTGTAATCTTTTGTGAATAATCAATTTATCGCCAAAATGCAGTCTGACAGTGGCCAAAATTATTTGCTACTTTTTGTCAGGTATGGTCACTAGTTTTAATTTTAGAAACCGGTGAAAAATATGAAGAGGACAAAATCTGTAATTGCCAACATTTCTTCAAGTACCTCAGTTTTTTCTTTCAGAATGCATTTTCATCTTACAGCAGAAAAAGGTTTTTGTTCTTTTCTTTAAAGGAAAAAGGGAGCAAAGTCAAATCAAATCCTAAATATTTTTATTATTAAGCTTGCCAAAGCATAAAGATCCCGTTCATGTAGTTCTGTTTACTTGGCTTGCTGGCTGCTCCATCATGGATAACACAGGAGACCAGATCCAAGTCTGGGACCTCCTTTTTCCATAGCATTTGACTTTTGTGGATCTGTGAAGCTCTACTGCCCAGACCTCAAAAAGAGTTGTTTTCACCTGTGTGGTAAATGACAATTAAATAGTAGAATCAAAGGAATTTGACAAGGCAGCACTGACCTTTCCTGAATTCGAGTGCAACTTGTTCAAATGTTTGGGTGGGCTGTGAGAGTAACATGTCTATCCCACCCCATCCTGCCGCATAAATGGTTACATTTTTTCCCCTGAAAACATGACAGACATCATGTATGAATAAATCAATTTTATTTAAATAAAATTACAGGCATATCTTGTCTATTGTAAACTACCGTATAGTTTTTCAAAGGCACCGATATTTAACAATAATTTAAATTTTCTTGAGAGCAGCTACCTTTTTCTCAGTGGCGTTTGTAAACTTGTCAGACTTCCCTCCACTCGTTCAACTCAAGCAAAATCTGTTGCTAGTGAAATGCCGAAGGTTGTACCTCTTTCATGGTAATAGGTACCTTACTGTTCTTGGGCATCTCTTTTGAACAATGCTTGAGAAAAAAGCATCGTGTAGCAAAAACCCACGCTGAAACAGGGTGTTTCTTTCCTTTGTGGCACCAAAAATGCATCAGGCACAAAACCCCACTATGACACTCACTCACGTTGATACTGTGAGTATCAAAACTTAAATCCAAGAGACTACTGTTTCTTTGAGGCTTCAGGATCTGTTTTTCCTTGCCTTTCTTCAGGCTTAATAATGCAATGCCACCTTCTCTTACACGAAGAGAGAGTTTTTGTAAGAAGCCTGCCCTACAGTTCTGTGTCACAGACTGCATTAGCCTCCAGGTTGGTCTTCTTTAAAGGCATCTTTGCTGAGCATGGTTGCACCAAAACCAGCAGATGTGTCTGATGGGCTTATTCGTCCAGTTCTCTGATTGTTTATGGGAGATTCACGGCAGGGAGACAGGGGGAAATACAGGTGATGATACCTCTCAGCAGGCTGAGTCCTGCTCAGGTTTTCTCCCAAGAAAACTCACAGACCTGTAGCCACTGCTGGGCTAATGCCCGGGCGCAAGTAAGGACCAAGCCAGAGCCACCAGGCTGAGGCGGTCACAAGAGGAACCGCGGCAGGCAGCCACTCTTCTGGCCATCGTGTTCGAGTACTGGCACTTTTCGTTTCTGAAAAAGCAGTTTTTTCAAAAGGAGAGTTTGCTAAGCGCCCTCCACGTTCACAGCTCATGCAGGTTACTGAATCCCATGAGGCTCGCTTCATCAACCGATTTTGCCTTATCTCAACAGACTTTTGTAATAATCCCCAAGTTCTCTTTGATACATAACTGTCATCTTCACTGCCCAGCACTGCAGAAGCTTTATACCCCAACCATGCTAACAGGAAAAAAATTCTGTCCTTTAAAAAAATCCCAACAATTTAAAGACAAGAGTGTTGTGGCGCAGTGAAGGTAAGGTTATGGCTGGGTGTAATGACACGCTGCATTTGAGCAATGGATCCCTGCTGCAATTAACAGGCAAGCTCCTCAGCAAAGCCGTGGATCTTCCTTCTGGCTTATGCCAACAGAAAATCTGATTTTAATGGAACCACAGTAATGAAACTCAAGTCTTAGATTTGCAGAGAGGAGTAAATATCAATTAATTCAGAGTTTACAGTGAGACCACTGCAAAGCTGAGACACGGAGCTACAAAAATTCCATACTCATACCTAGCTTACAAGAATGTCTTGAGACAGACTTCATTAAAGTTTGCCAGAATCTCCAAGGCCCTTCAGAGAAAGGCATTGAAGAAGGGCAAACAATTATTAAAAAAAGTGGTGATCTTTGGCTACGCACCTGCAATTTCCCATTTTACATTTCTAAACGTAGAAATGTCTGTGAGCCAACTATTCTTGCTTTCCAAAGTAGACTCATCTGGATAATCTGACACCTGGTTGCAAGTGTCACTTCACAATACTTGGCAAAGATCTAAAATAATTTTTAAAAATTACCAACTAAAGTCTTGTAAGAAGACATATCAAAGCTCAGCCAGTTTATCATGCTTTTCTTCCTGCTTAGGTTATCCCTTTAGTTTAGAGATACAGCACCTTAATATTTGTACAGTATTAAATATAATTTATCAAGAAAAGCAGTGAAGAAACTTGCATTGTTCCTGCCTATGAGAAGCAAAGTACTTTCTGAAGATCTCCTTCAGAATAAACAACCTCACTGATTTTGGAAAGGCATTGGTAAGACTGGTGGTCTAAAATTCAACATTAACAGCATGTGTAGCTAAGGAAGGTGCTCCTTGAAAAAGAGAAGGTAAAAGGTGGGTCCTAAAGATAAAGTGAATGCCTATGTTGCATTGGAGGTGAAATAGCTTTAGAAAAAGCCTTTAATTTTTTTCTGAGTCCTGGCATCCCTTTGAGCTACAAACTATTTTATGGCCTATCTTTTTAAGCAATCAGCTTACTGCAATTAATAATTTTATGGTACTCATTTTTCTGGTTCACACTGAAAAAAATATAGGGGAAACTCAAAAGTAGAGGGACCAGATCCTACAGCTCTCGTTCATCTAACAGAGTCCAGCTCTGCATTCCCTTACTAGCATCTGAAAATATTCGAATAATAGAAGGAACACACTTCTGCAGCACCAAACCCAACACATTGGTACTGTTTGAACAGAATTTGCTGTCCTGCACTAGCCTGTTTCTGAAAATAATTAGAAAATAATATTTTTAGAACATGTTCTAAAGGGAAGGGCTGTTTTCCCAAATGATCACCTGACCACTGAGAGATATGTAGAACGGCCCATGCCCACCGGCATGCATCCCATGCACAATCCTCTGGAAAGCAGAGCATACACGCAGTGGTGCAGCAAGTGCTCCCTCCTGCCCAGCTGCCCATGCAAGTCTTTCGAAAGGTGTATTAGAGTCAGAGCGATGCTTCAAAAGTCTGCTCTGTAGGGGCAGTGTGCTTATATACAACATCATTTTCTGATGTCTTTTGCCACATATCAGTTATTTCCCTTTTGTTGAGGTTGGAGCACATCCCAAGCAACACTGCGCGCTGGGGAGCGCACTCTGTTTTTCACTGGATCAAGACTTCAGCTTTAGTGGAGAAAATGAATACAATTAATTTTTTTTTTCTTTTAAGTCACTCAACACTGTGGCTAGCTGGGCATGGAGCTACCATGAAGGCAACATCTGCCCTCCCACAGCTCACCATGCAGCACTGTGCAGGCTGCCCGGCGCTTGCGGGGGTGACACGGGGAAAAGGACGCAAATCTGTCTCGTCCTGCCCGCAGTTCAACACTACCAGCTCCTGACCCAGGTGCAGGGTCCAGTCACGTGTCTGCTACGAACCCTGCTGAAATTCAACCAAATTCCACCAAAGGAAAGGAAATAACTTTGGGAAAGAAACTGGCTTTGCGGCCAGGCTGCCCCACTGGACAACCCTCGGTCTTTCTGGAAAAGAAGTTTCTCCAGGCACTGAGGGAAAGCAGAGTCATTTCACTGCCTTTCAAAGTCAAATGATAACAAAGAGGCAGGACTATCTAGGCACGAGAATGAATAACTGCAGTGGCTTTTGATCATCATGCACCTCTTTGGTCCTCCTACCAAGCTTGGTAGTGTCTCTGTGGGAGTGAACACACTGCACACTCTTCAAGCTGACGCTGAATGGGTTTGCAATGAGTAGTTCTTTCCATATAACATAAAGCCATAAGCAGAGACACAAAGGTGTGATACAAGAGAGCTGCAAGACTCTGTTTTTTTATCTTGTTCTACTGTTTTCCAGGTCTGCACAGTTATTTATGCCCAGTTACTTGCAGGGCAACAAACACGCTTATTTGGACACCTTAATTATGAAAACTTAACAGTCTGTTCAGCAGCAGCTGGAAAACATTTTGCTTAGCTTTTAATGAGGCAAACACACAGACTTCATCATGCCAGTGATGGACTGATCCAGTCCAAGTCTGTCTAATATTAGTCTGGTTTTCTTCGAAGCATATGATAAGCAAGGTACTAGTGCAACCACCACAAATCGATACCAAGCTTACCCTCTGCAAGTGAAGATGTAACTGTGTAGATGTAGACAGTACTTGGGGGATGATATTTGCATAGCAAGTTGTTGTAAAGAATGAATAAGACGGCAAACAAATCTAGAAATGAGGTATCAATTAGCCAAATGGTAGAGCAGGTAAACTAGTCAAGCCATGTTCATACTAAATTTCATCTTCTGACTCCTGATCTCGTTCAGATGTTTTCAGTAATCCCATTTCCATGGACTGGGACTGTTTAACCTTTGAACGAACTGCCCTGGAAACAACAACAGAAAAAAAAGAGTTGTCAATAGTAACTCATAGGCTCATCTGGCCATTTTTACATAGTAAAAAACTGTTTAACAACTCTTGCGTCTCATCAGGGAATTAGGATGATTGATTTATAAAGACTTGAAGTGGGCCACTGTGGAAGACATCGTAAAGAGGAGATGGTGGTTTCAAGCAGAATCTGGGCAGAATTTAACCCCAGGCCTTAACTGTAGGTATCTGTATTTTAGCATGAGTGACTTCTATACAATGCGAGCACGTACCGTGACATTAGTATGTGCTGCCTTTAACAATACCACCTGTATGTACTGCTTGTAAGAGCTTGTTCCTATGGACACATCTAAGAGCGTACACCTTAAGCAGACCTCAGCGTAACATCTAGAAAGTTCAATGTTGTGCAGGTACAGCATTGTGTGTTCATTTGGAAGAGTACTGTAAGGCTGTGAAGAAGAGTGATTCTGGCCAACCGCCCCACGGACAGGAACTCGGCGCGGCGTGCTGCGATCAACCTGGGGGGGCTTGTCTGCTGCTGCAGCAGCCGCCCTTCCCAGCATCAGAAGGGGTGTAAGATTGCTGTCACCTTCTCTGTAGTTGCCATCCTTTACACAACAAACCAGTTACGCAGCCTTGAGTGTCAGTGCCTTTTGGACTGAGATCCAAAAAGACATGGCACCTCCTCGATGCAAAGCAAGACTGCAAGAACTACATATGGCCAAAGCATGATTAAATAAGGCTGTTAGGATGCTAGGGGTAAAGGGAGGGGTGAGAAGCATGTTTAGACAGTGCAGGCAAAGGCTTGGTAAGGTCCTGCAGGCAGAAGGTGATCACACGTGGCAGAATCAGGCTCATTTTTACAACCAACTTAACTCTGCAGTTGGAATTTTGTCAGAATTGGCACTGGGTGGCAAGGAAAAGGGCTAACTTTAGAATCTAATTAGGGGATGAAACTGGCTAGTGAAAAAGAAATCAGGTCTAATCACAGCAAATTGCTAGCAATGAAACCTGTCCAATAATATGCAAAGTTAAGTAATGAAAACTGCTGACTAAGCCACTTGGAATTAGTGGAGGTGAGCACTGGGAGAGAAGATGTTGTAGGAAAAAAAGGTCTCTCCTCCTTGTAAACTTTTATGCACTTATAAATATGGAAGACTATCAAAAAGAGCTCCTTTTGTGTGAGAAGCATTATGCTGCCTGAGCTGTACTTTATGAATGTTTTTCCCCTTTCTATTGAAGCAATGAGTCATGTTGTCTTCATTGATTACCAGTATCTATTTTTATATACCTTGCAGGACAATTAATTACTCTGCGGAAACCTTTTGATTTGTCAGTGAAACTTTTCTAAAATAAAGCTCCTGCTAGACTAAATAGAAAGGTCTCCAACGTTTTAGTGTTTCAAGTAACTTACCAGCTGACGATTGTGTAATTCACTGCAAGTATAAGAAAAGCAAAGGCATAATGCCAGCAATAGCACATGGTCAGGAACATCATATTAGTATGATCTGTCTGATTCCACTCTGGGCTTCCATTTGGAGGATAAAGCACAAACCCAATCTGTAATAAAATAAAAGATATTTAGGAAATGTAATTTGACCTATGTCCTATGCCGAATCATGTATTATGCTACCCATCACAAGGCAGACATTTCATTTTCTTATAGTGCTGATTATTTCTGTGATTATTATTAAAAAAAATTTTGCAGTCACACTCAGATGCAATGGATCATTTTACACAGTTTTGTGCAGAAATGCCTTTGAAGATGCAGACCCGGTCCCAAAGACCCCCTGCTCTTGCCCAGTGAATCAAGGAGCCGGGCCGACAAGTCCTGCAGCGATCACGATTACGTACGGTAAGGAAGGGGGCTGGTGCTCAGCCGTGTATGGTCTGAACTGCAAGCACATCACCAACCAGCAAAGCTGCCCGGCCATTTGCACTGACTCGCTTCTTCCCAACAGGGTCTGGGAATGTGTTACGTGGTTCAGAAGATGAGTAATAACTTAATAAATCAAGGCAAGCCATAAGTCCATTTCTTCTGGGTCATCCGGGGAAAAGGTCAGGTTTTGAAATTACATAAAAACGGAGCTTTCTCACCCAAGGCTATAAGTTTGTGTGAAATACATAGCTGATTTGTTTATTCAGAGCTCGGAAAGATCAAATTCAGATTAATGCATAAGCTGGAAAACTAGTAATCCCATGGCTACACAGGGGTCTGCCTTGACAAGCACCAGTCCTCTGTACTGCCTAAGACTCTTCAAAGTCACTGCTCAGCAGTTTAGCTGAGAATTTAGGAGCTGGGAAGAGGAGGAGAGGAAGGAGGAGGGGAGGAGTGCATTTTGCATTTCCATGCAGAGAATTCAATGAATGAGGGTGTTGATGATACAGAAAGAAAGTCCCTTTACCTTTTACAAATTTGTCATGCTGCAGCCAGTATGTGGTTTTCAGTCACACATACGGTTGAAGTCTGATGTGGATGTGAAAAAAGCCACACTTAAATCTCTTGTATTTTTAGTTCTTCAATTTTTTGCTTTGAAACAAAAAACACATTTCCTCCAGAGCTAAAGAAATAACTTGTTCTAAAATTAGACTAGGCAGACAACAAAGAATGAATGGTTGCATCTAATTCCTCTTAGTAAAGCTTCTTAAATCACTGAAGAAAAGTTTTACAAACAAGAAAATAAACCACCAAGTGCTGTAGCACCAGGTTCTTGACTTCACTTATAGAAAAATACTGCCATTTCGGAGGTCTGTCTTCTTGCCAGAGCAAGTATTTAAATATTTGGTTTGGTGCTCAGTGTCCAGTTCTCCTAAAGAACAGCAAACATTTTTATTAATCGTGTCTGGCCAGCATATAAAAAAGGGAAGCCAGTCTAGACATGCCGGAAAGAAAAATCACTGGAGTGAGCTCGGTTCTCCACTATAAGATGAAACACACATCGGCACTAGTGCTCCTATTTCTTTGTTACAATATCGCAGCAGTTCATTAAATTCTCTCCCTTGTTTGACAGCAGAGAAAGGGTTGCTATCAAATATCTATTAATGGGATAGAATCGTAAGTAAGTGAAGACATGGCAGCTACATTTTGAAGAGTCCTTTTGGGAGCCACATCCCTGAAATACAAAAGTTTGGGCTGTTCCTTCTTCTGCTCAATTTCCCAAACACTGGAAGAGCAGGAGGCTTTACATCACTCAATCTCTTAATGCGAATCGGGAGCTCAAATACCTTTTAAACCTCGGTTGCCGCCGTTGAAATGCTTTTTAGAAAGTAGAAAGAGGCAGCCAACATGAAAGATAATTTGCGCCTTCGTTCTTCTTCACCCAATGTCAATGGGTGCTTTGCCTCAGCTCTCCAGTACGCCGCTGGGCATTTACTCACTGCTCCGGCAGCTGAGAGTGGGACTCTCTTCGTAAAGAGCAGCATATATTGCCGGGCTGTAAAATCACTGCCATTTGGCTGGCGAATTTTGAACAGGATGTTGCAGAGTTCAGAGGGGATGTTCAGTCGCAAGGAAGAGCTCAACAAAACCACCTTAGCTTTTTTATTCATTCAAATAAAAGACACTAGAAGTAAAATGGCTTCTGTCTGTAAAACAGATACGATAAATACTTCTATCTCTTTAAAGGGACATTAAGAGTGCATTGTTTTCTGTCAGTCCTTTGAGGTCTGTGTTTAAAAGGCATATTATATCACCTGTGAAACATCTGCAAAGGGGTAAATTACTAATTTTGGTGAAGGAAGAAATTTCTAAGGCAGGAAAGTGACCTACCTGCCAGAACCAGCTGCCTTGTAATATGCAGAGGCTTGTACGGAGCATCTCTAGCACAATACTGCCACGGAAGAAAACTTCCAGAAATGTACAAACAGCAGCTCCAAAGATAGCAAACAGCAATAACTGATGAACATGAACATCCAGCACGGCTCTCCCATGAAGATGGTAGCAAAAGAGAAAACCTGGAATAAATTAAGTGATCGGTTTAAGATACTTTCTTCCCTTGTAATCTCCCTGCATCTGCTTTTAGAAAACAGTGAACCTTTAGCGTTTCTCTTTATGCCAGTATCACCTTCTCAGGTGAACTGAGAGTAATTTTTTGAGACTGATGCCTACGTACTGCGTGCTCCCACTCTAGAGCTCGGACCAGGAAATTGCATGGGAAGCTGCAGCTCTGTCACCTTTCCCTTAAAACACATTAACAAAAAGTCTCATTCATCTGTCTCCGCAGTGTAACAAGAGGGATGCTATGAAATATACTGTGCATACAGAAAACATAAATTGAATGTGTCTCCAGTGCAATTCCAACATGCGATTGCTGTACAGGTAAATGCACTCACACCGGCTTTAGCTACAAGTTGCGTACCATGTCAGTATGTACATTGAAGCACGTGCCCGAGCTACTGAGCACTTACCCAAAACAGGCTCATGCTGCTATTTTCATAACATTTCTGTTGCTATCTGAGCCAGTTAGGAAAGCACAGGTACACCTCTACCATGCATGGTCATGCTCTGGGCTGCAGCGCAGACAAACCCTCAGCAGTTTAAGGAGGGCCAAGACTGATCTTTTTTAAGCGTTTCAGGGAGTTAAACGCCCAGCTCCCGTAGGCTCATTCTCTGAGGCTGATTTGAGATTCCCAGACCAACGACTGATTCCCCTCTGCAAGTTTCACACGCACCTCTGCAGGGAGAGGGAGACTGACCTTCAATAAACACTGCTAAGGAAAGCATCATCCTGTCCGTGGCCACTGGCAATGCGTTGGTCCCGTGAGCCACAATGTCAACCAACCCTGAGATGCCATAGAAGAGGTACATGGTGGCATGCTGCCAGTTCATCAAGTGATCCCAGTGCTTTTCCTCATAATTATACAACTTCAGATGAGGTCCATCGGGAACAAACTGCTCGGCCACCATTCCTGCGCATGAAACGAGAAATATGACTATTTGTCCTGGTGCTTAAAGTATAGACTGATGATAAGTCTTTATACAAACAATAGAGGCAACAATATATCCCCGCACAGCATAATGCCAGTCAATTTGGAGTTTAGTCTGGCTGCCTGAGGATTGCTCTGGGCGATGGCTATGTTTTGCTCCCTTCTGCCCAGTTCAGCCCTTCCCAATAAAGTTTTTAACATGTTGTCCAAATTCGAGTGAAAGTGCACAGAAGCCTCAAAGATATTCGTTTTAAATAAATTTTCAAGAAAATAGGCAGTGCGTGGAGGACAGATGAAGTAAGTTGCTTTGCCGAGGGAAAGACCACAGAGTGAGCTCAAGCATATATTAAGCATCACATAATCTGAAAAGGAGAAAGCCAGGGGAAACCAGGCTTCAGCTTCACTCCTGGTGGGACTATTTGCATCTTGCAGTTTCCAGCAGTGAAAATGGAGACAGCTATTCTATGCTGCTTTTTTTAAAAAACAATTGCTATTGTAGTAGTCCTCTGCCTGAATTTTTCAGCTGCCTTTCCCAGTGGTTCAAACATGAGTATAACACATGCTAAAGTCCCCAAAAGAAAGATTTACCATTTTGGTCCCCTGCAAAATGCAGGATGGCAGAGTTCAGACTCTTAATTCAAAGGGCATTTTTCCTAAAAAGCCATAAAAGGAAATCCCTGCACCGTACAGAGTTATTAAAGGTCCCATGAGAATGTATACCGAGTTAGTATTTGAATTGCTGCTCCATCGCCTCCCTTACCTTGGCCCCTCGGTGTCTTGCTAACTAGCTACAGTATTCCAGCAAGGGGAAAGCTGCTTTTAGATACTTTATATGATCCGTGAAGTTTGGGAAGGGTTTAAGAGACGTTATGCTTTTAAAACTTTAACGTTAATTATATTGTTTATAAAGCATGGGCCAGCATCCTGCTGTATAAGTAGATATGCTGCAGAGCAAATGCAGTGTTTTTCCACCTTTATTTCAAGTTTTCCTAACACAGAAACAGCAGGTTTTACTCCTTCTGCTGCTTTTACTGTTTGTCCTTGCCAGGCTTTCTTGTCCATGTTTTTGACTGGAATTGAAATTACCATACGTTAAAATAATAGCTTTTTGTTTCAGGGTGAAAATAAAAACACTAGATGAGTGGTTTAGCTGCCCAACAAACTCCAGACACTGACTGGGAGATTTGTAGGAAAGATGTCCCCACTCACACCTCAAAATGAATGCTATTATTTAGGTTTTGATAATTTTTTAAGACATATCAAAGTGTATACTGTACACACAACATCACTTCAGTGCTGATGTATCTTAACTGAGAACAACTCCCAGAGGGGAAGGAAAAGCAAGAACAAGGTTTTGGCACAGCCTGCACCTTGGTTAGAAACCAGGCTACTCTGAGCATCTAAAGAAGAGTAGATAGATAGAATCTAAAAATCTAAAAATCCTGAAAATTAAGATCCTTTTCAACTTGAGCGCCACATGTGCTCAGCTCCCCAGGTCCCCTGTTATTTAGCTTACTTACTCTGTAAAGGTAAATTGCTAATATACAGCCTGCTGGAATGTAAACAAGAACTAGGCACTTCTAGTCGGCTGCACAGCTCACTAAACCATCCCCGTGCGTTTGCACCCAGGCCAGTCCACAACAGAAGGAGAAACAGCCCTCCACCCCCACCCCCTCGCAACAGTCCTGCAGCAATAAGATCCGGAGTTCAGTCTTTCTTTGTGAGTATTTTCACTTTTGAATGACGTGAATGAAGAAGCATCTGCATTTACATATTTTATCAATAACTCAGTGGAGACTACCGACATCTGAGGTGGCTGGATTCAAAATAGAAAAGCAACGCCCCCGGAGTCTGGTGCTCCCAGTCTGCATCAGAGAGCCCCTTGCCTAAATATCTTATCTCCCTCCCTGAAGTAGTGAACAGCATATGAACACTCAGCTGGACCAGCCATGAGTTAGTCAGGAGACGTTAAAGAAGCTCCAGAAGAGCGCTATGGATGGAAACCACGTTACAGTTGTAACTATGTGATTAATAGCAGTAGCCCCACTAGTTGTTAGATTCATGGTGTTTAAAGGACAAAATACCAAAACACAATGAGATATGTTTTATCAGAGAACAAAATCTAAAAAAAACAGGTGCTGAAAGGCACAGCCTTTTTGTTGTCTGCCGCAAGTCCCCCTCACTTACCAATCAGGGCAAAGACAGCTTTGATGATCCCCTCAACAAACTCCAGGCGCTGAAATCCTGCCCTGGAACCAAGGTAGCAAGCGTTCTTGTTTTTTCGACAGGCGTACTTCAGTGGGTACTTCACTGACCACCACAAGCCAAAAAGAAGGAAAAAGCTTCCAGGGAGGGCATGCCCTTTGAAATTGCCCATGGTTTTCTGCTAGGAGATACCTGAAGGTGAAGCAAATGCAGATCGATTATGGGAATAGTAGGGGAATTCTCTGGGTATAATTTTAAAGTATCTCCTTTCACAGATCAAAAGGGTGTCACTGAATTGAGTACTCACGCTTTATTTAAAAATAAATTTAGGTACTTATCTTCCCTGGCTATTCAAAACACCCAACCAGTCTCCCCAGTTTCATAGCTTTGCAGAACAAGAGTAAGAGACCCAACTGCAAAGCAGCTGACCCGAAATGCAAAGCTGGCAGTTGGCAAGTTAAGAGAAAAAAAGCCATAGTACACTATGTCGTGCTGTTGAAGTTGTACTAACAAAAGAGAGAACATGAATATTCATAATTTGGTTCTTTCACCTTTAGAGAGGGTTTTATGTTTCTTTACTCCACAAACAGAAATCAAGACAATACCTGACTGAAGGAAAAATTAATTGTATACAGATCCGTTGGGTAACTATTCATTAATAAATTGTATTTTGTATTTCAATCCGGATGTCTCGTTACGATTTACAAGCCTTAAGTCATTCTCAGTATTTGATAGGTGAATTATGCACCCACAACTAGATACATATTATGAAGTACATCGAGTGCACTGAGTGATAAGGTTATTAGTTGGTCAGTGTTATACAGCCATTTAAAAGCAGTGCCATTAATAAAACCGAGTAATTCCGGTCATCATCCCAACTTTTAGGAGAGTTAACTTAGCTTCTTCATTAAAATGACAGTTCTAACATTAAATTGCAATTTTTCTTTACGTTATTATAAACTGAGTTGTTGTGCATTGTGACCCAAAGGCACGCTAAATCTTTGCACAGGCAACAATCAAGAATAACCACTTTAGAAGCATTGGCAATCTGTACTTTCTGTTATTATCGTTGGTGACTTAAAAATCCGATCACCAAACTACACTGGAGCCATCTGGTTATGAATAGAACATGGAGGCTCTGGTATATTTTTCTTTTCAGTAAGTATTTCCTATGGTCAGCTCTGCATAAGAAGTTTTAAACTGTGGCTTGTGGGCCATGGAGTACTTGCAGATGGTTCACGTAATGCTGTTTAGTCAAGTAGCGTGAGCCCTCTCCTATTTCTGGAGGCTAAACTCCACTGAAAACATTAATTTTTTTTTTTTTGGGGGGGGAAGAGAAACTTTTCCACATGCACAGGTCCTGAAGCTGCCATAAGACTATTACCCAACTGCATGAGGAGAGGTGACCTATATAGCCACAAAGGAGAAGAAAAAAAATAACGACTGTTATGTGTAGCACGAGGCAGGCTGTGATTTGAACAGGGATGCTGAAGAGGGTCCTGCCCCCGCTGCCGTAGGGCTCGGTGCAGCAATACTTCCCTAGAAATTAGCTAAGTACAAGAAAAGGGAAACGTGATACTGGTTGCCCAAGCAAGCCCATTTCTGGATGTGTCCTCGCAGGTATTGCCAGTGCTGGCATCTGCATATGGAAGCCTGGAAGGAAAGCGTGCCGAGGGGGCTGCACCAAGCCCGGGGAAGGCTCCCGGGGAAGCAGCGCCTGCCAGCCGTGGGGCAGCCAAAGGGGGAATGAGGGACAAGTTTACGTATTCTTATGAAACGTAAAGGACTCCATTTGGGATTTCTGCTGTGTGGGGAAGGGCTCCTGCATGCCACTTGTCTCCCGTCAAGAAGAAAAGCAAGGGTGCCATGCCTGGAGCTGTTGTGGGGGGGCTTTGCCTCAGATCAGAGCAGCCAAAGCCGAGAGGAGGAGCGAGCGGCGGCAGACCCGGCAGGCAGCTTTCAGCACAGGCACCCCAGCCACCAGGATGGTGATGACCACCTCCATCTCCGCTCACAAAATACTGAATTAAGCGCTAAACCTCCCTGGGGCTGAGCACGTGTTAGTGGTGCCAAATCAGCCTGCTTGTGAGCTGAGCATCTCCAATCCTGGCCCAGGGTGGGCTGGGCAGGGCAGGAGGAGGAGATGGCAGCCGAGGGTCCAAGGGTCGGGAGAGCCTTTCTCTGCCTCCTCTGCCTCCCACACCACCCTTAAAGTCCTGCTGGGTTGATGCCTGTGTTTTATTTGCAGGTGGGGAAAGCACTGCTCACTCTCCAGCAGCCTACAGCGCAGTCGGGCTCTCAGTGGTGCAGTTGGGGGGCTCAGCCCCACAGGTTAGACCCAGCCCCCACAGTCTCGCAGAAGAGGTACCTCGTTTCGGGACATCTTTAGTTCAAAGAGTCTGACCAGCTTGTGCATCACTGCCAGTACTCACTGCGCCATTGTTTGCCTCAAAAAAGGACGGTATTAACAGGAGCTGAAGTTTTAGACAATCGCCTAAACTCTGCTTTAAACTTTGAAATACTGCTTTTGCTTTGAAAGCCTTAATTTTTGGCTCTTCTAAAACTTGGTGGCCTGAAAGCATTGCTGTCTTTTCAGACACATTGGGTTTTTTCCTTCTTTGAATGAAAGGAAGAGGGGAGGAGTGGGGAGTGGCCTTTCCTCGCCATGTGTCTGATCTCACTGAACACCATTCATTAGAAAGACTTTATTCATTAGGTATTTTATTATTCACCACAAGTGCATAGCACTCCAAATGGAAAGATTTACCCTGTACCCCACATCAAAGTGAGATATTGGATTAAAAAGGTAAATTAAACCTCTGAAAAGCCTTCCTGTAGGAGAGTACAGCCAGAGTAGGAGTCAAATGAAGAACAGTGTGTTAATGTCATTTGTAGTGCACGGTATACAAAACTTCAAATGTAATTCTCAATCTATAAATTCCCACCTGGGTTATCTAGAGCTCCAATCACTGCAGGATTTTTCTGCCCTACATCTGGGTAATCCATCAAGATACTCTGTTAAAACTATTTTTTGCCTTTCAAAACAAGGGAAAAAAAGAAAAAGAAGAGACTGGTACAGCAGCCACTGCTGCATATCCAATATAAACAAAAGAGAACCAGAAAAATTGATTTTTTTGCTATAAGCAATACAATCACATATTATTAGCTTTAGAGAGTATAAACTTCAGTTTTACTTCATCCAACGATGTTGGGGATTATTTGTAGGATTTGACTAGAAAGAGACGCGTCAGATCTGCCAGCCAGCTGTTGTGGCAGACCTTTGGAACACTGAATCCCAACACAGTCAGCTTCAGAAAGGAGTCATATGAACTACACTTTAAATCCTTAGTAAACCTGAAAACATCATGACAGAGCTCACCTTAAACCAATTAAACTTCCCAATTCATGAATTTTCTCTTATCAGGCCTGAGAGTTTATTTCGGCAAGGCTAGAAGTCAACTGCCACCACCCACGGTTTTGATGTGACTGAGAAGTTTTGCCTGCAAGTAAACCAGGTGATATCGCATGGTTTGGGGGCTTAGGATGACTCTGAGGACACGGCGAGGATAAGCGGGGCCTCCCCTGCGGGAAGATCACCGCAGGGTCAGGAGGTGGGTCTGGGAGGTGTGAGGCAGGGGTGCAACGGGAGGTGAAAGGAGAGGAGGACAGGATGGCAGGCTGCTGCCTTTCCGCGCTGTGCTTTGGCATCCCCCTGAGCAGCCCAGGACAAAGCAGCTCCTGCTAGCTCTTCTGCACAGCTTGGGAGCCAGCCAGTTTTGCTATCTCCAGTGCTATTTATTGGATAAGGATGGCATCAGTGTGTTATGACAGTACTTAATAAATTTGAGCGTTTATTTTTTACAGAGCCTTATCCCATATGCTAGCAAACAAATCACTGGAGGACTGATGTTGCAAAATGTGCAAATCCCAGACCCTCTTTTATCCTCGGTGATTTCAGGGCCAGGGGTGCTGGTAGAGCCACAGCCACGTTCTCGGCAGCAAACCTGCCTTACTGCCCACCACCTTCCCTAGAGCGCATCATCTGCCAGAGATGCAAGCAGAGAAAATCCTGAGGCTGCCCCACAGCTGGGTGCCGTGAGGTCTGCGTTCGACCATGCGGGGTCTGCCCACGCTCCCTCCGCTGCCTCCCAAAGCCACCCAGCCACACCAGGAGCTGCATGCGTACCTGCAGCTGCTGACCTGCCCGCACAACCTCAACCCTGCCCAAATCCTGCTCCTAACCCCACCAGGCAGAGCCAGCAGTGCTGGTGCCTACAAGAGGTACGCAGACAGCCAGCATCAGCTGGCCACAACCCTCGCCATGGATGACAGGCTTTCCAGCGAGCGTACGCAGACTCCCTGACCATTGCTGATCGAATCGCCCCTGTTGCCTGCTGTGTGCACCCCCAGGATCCCTGCAGGCTCACTCAGCTTTTCATGTCTCCACCCTGAAGCATCACCATCCAGGACCCTTCCACCACCGCTAGTAGCCATGGGGCCGCAGCAGCCAGGGCACCAGCAAATTTTGGACCCTGGCAAAGCAAATTTTGGACTCTACCTGGGGGATGCTCTCTCCCCGCCGACCAGCAGGGCTGCCACCCCGAGGAGCGTGCCCAGGAACCAGACAAGGCGCATGCTCCAGCCCAGGTTCGGGCTTTCCACAGTAAGTACTCCTTGAAACCTCGCTCTTGGGAGGGTGTGGGGCACGCCAGGAGGGGAGGCTGCTGTCAGGGTTCAAGGGCACCCATGGGCCTTAATTGCCCCAACCAGCCTCACCCAGGATCCCCACCCCGGCACCGTTGCCTAGGGGCCCGTGGTCACAGGAGAACTGGAGAAAAAGTTAATTAGGCATAATTATGGCAATAAACTCAATTGTCGAGGTAGTTTATAAATTTTAAGTACAAGGCAACGTTTCTGCAGCTGATTAGAATAAGGAACGAGAATAATTTTCTGTGATTTCTGATTCTGTAATTTCACCTGTGAATGTGAGATGCTTTTTTTTTCACGTGAGAACTCCAAGCATGGTTTTTCTTGCAACAATCACAGAAAGCTCTGCATGACTCAGGCTTTTCCAGCAATTAGAAAGCTGCATAGTATTGCAAAAGTGTTTTGCACTCAAACTTTGCTGACCAAATACAGGTTGTTGATGGTTGCCCACAAATTCCCTACGTAGCAGTAATGCTCTGTGTACCTGGGATGTTCATCCCTCGGTTCAGGCTGCATCTTACTCCTTGGGGTCAGTAGAGAATATGGGGATCTGCTGGCAAAGGAGGGGATGAGCAAAGGCAGTTTCCAAGTGAGCATTCAAGGAAACGTGTGCATTTCTGTGGGTATTAGCCTTTGTAGTCTGACAATTATCTCACTTACACCAGCAGAAGCATGAAAGGCAGGCAAGAAACAGACTTACATGATTGATTT
This sequence comes from Fulmarus glacialis, assembly GCF_000690835.1. Classification (NCBI taxonomy): domain Eukaryota; kingdom Metazoa; phylum Chordata; class Aves; order Procellariiformes; family Procellariidae; genus Fulmarus; species Fulmarus glacialis. The sequence continues at coordinate 45,086 of NW_009228425.1, forward strand.
AAACATCTTCTGCCTTTTTTGGGAGGGATGTTTCATAACACTTACCAGTTTGATTCCTGATCTCTTGAGGCTGCCTATGCGGGGACTAAGGCAAGACTTGCAAGTGGTATGGAGAAACTAGCTATACCACCAGATTACTCAGACGGCTTCTCAGTCGCTTCTTGAAGAACTAGATTAGTTTCCCTTTTTTCCCCTTCTCTCTTTAAAAAAAGCCAGCGGCTTAGGCAGCGTAACCTGTACTGGATGGGGACACAAGCGGTAGCTGAGCCAGAGCTAGCCCTGCAGCAGGCAGCTTCCCTTCCCCGCACATTCTCCTGCCTCAGCAGTATGCCTTGCAATTTCCTGTGTTTATCAAGCCCGGGGGGATGTTAAAGAGGACTGTCAACCAGAAATGTGGGGGTTTTTTCCAGAAATGACACGAGTTATGAGGCCACAACCTCACCCTGCTGCAATGCGTTCGTTTCTGCTACAGAACCATATGATAACAAAAGTTAAACCCAAAGATTAAACATTAGCAAATTTACTGCAATGGTAAAACTGAAGCGTTATTTTTCTCCCATATGCTAGATTAGGAAACAATGATGTGGAGTTTATAATATTTGATACAAAATGTTTATTTATCCATAACAGCCGCAGGAATCGATCATGATGTCAGTGAGAATAATGCACCCAGATAAGAGAAGGAAATAACACATTTGTAGACACTTTCTAATCAGTGCCCAAGCTGTGATCATACAGCTTTTACTGAAAACTGGAATCCAGCAAAGTTGAATGCATCTAAGATAAAGAGAATCACAGACAAGTTTACTTCAGTACCAAAGTTTCCTACTTGCAGTTAAAGATGGATTCACGAGGCAAGTGCCTTTTATCCTGCAGCCATTAAATTGTAAACATCACGGAGAGCCACACTGATCTGAAAAACAATGTCTGTTTCCAAAGTATTTACGTACGTTGTTCACTAAATGCAGTACTGATTTCATGTCATGACTAAAAGCATTTCAGCAGCTACAGACCCACATTTCTAGATGACATCACTGCTCTGGTGTTAAGGAATACTCAGCTGGCACCTATAGCTCCTTCAGAATTAAACTGGAACTAAATACTTCAAGACTTCTTGAAATGCTAAAAAATGACACTACAGTTTTGACATTTTTGGTTTAAGTGTGTGGGAGGTAAAGACTTTCAGGTAAAAAAAAAAAAAGAAATGTCATGAATAGGCATCTCTGAAGCCTGTAAGAGAAGAATTCAACCCTTGATAAAATCTTCAGGCCTACAAGACAGGGATGAAAACCAAAAATCCCAAAGGGGTAATGACCAGAAATATGTATACTGGCCTTAGAAAGGAGGGCCTCCAAGACACAATCTCTCATAGTGCTCATAATACAAATATTACAATCTCTCATAGTGCTGAGTTCAGGCCCACAACCTGAACTACTCTCTTTTTTCCAGTGCCTTGCATCTGTCAACAACTCCTCCCTCCCAGATACTTGTCGCTCTCAGCCCTTTGAGTGCTCCTCACTGTGTTTTTTCATCTCTCGTGACCCTCAGTTTTCTGGCTTGCTCTCCCCTTTCTCTGTGCATCTGCTGACTGTGCTTCTGCTCCCATAGCCGAGCAGGCTATCTCCAGGGGTTATCCAGGGACAACAAACACTCCACAATAATCTTACCATTGGCTCTAGATATCAGAGCAGCTGCTCCTCTGTGGATATGAAATTTTTGGTCTTCAGGACTGCCAATTTGGAGCCTTTTATTCAGATCACCACAAGTTCAAAAAACATACACACACAAAAAATTAAATCTTGTAATTGCATGGGATACATAAGAGTCATTTCTTCCTATGAAAGATTCATAGTTTCTTTATTGGCCATAAAACCTGGTATTTCCTAGCACTGCCTGAAATAAAGGGTAAAATAGCGTGGGTATGCGAGTAAACTGTTGCAGGTATGAGAGCGCTACCTCCTGCGGGAGTACGTTTGGCTTCAGCCACCGCAGCCACTTCCCTGCCCGCAGGAGCCCGGCGGTAGCCGCTGCCTCCCCTTGGGGGGGC
>NW_009228425.1:47163-51414 GCF_000690835.1 Fulmarus glacialis
GCGGGAGCCCGGCGGTAGCCGCTGCCTCCCGTGGGGTGACCTTCCGTCTGTCCCCTGCGCAGAGCAGCGGTTCCCTTCCCCACAGAAGGTCACAGCAAGACTGCTGCCCTCAAAGCGAGGTGCTGCCGATGCACGGCTCCTCCCAACCCAGCAGACTCGAGCAAGTTTTTGATTGTGTGCAGCAGCGGCTGGGCACCGCCGGACAGACGGCGTGGTGGAAGGACGTGCTGCGACATCCCACTGCTGTGCTGCGGAAGCTCTTCACTGACAACAGAGACTGGCTCCCCCTTCCAGTCCACCTGGCGCTGGGCTCAGCTAGAGCTCTTATTGCGTCCTGATTTTAACCTAAATTATGCCAGCTAGTGAAATTCCTATATGCTCTCTCTTTTTAAAGTCAATTCCTCTTATTGTCTTTACAACAGCCCAAGTCACTTCAATGAACAACCTCTGCAGGACCCTAGGTATCCCTGAAGGCCCATGGTCAAGCAGAGGTCACACCACCAGTAAGAAGATTGCTACTAAAACCAGTTTTCTGGGTTGTAATCCCTGGCTGCTCCTTGTAGTTCCAGCGGTGCTCACCTACATGTTCTTCGCTTCCTGATAGACATGCTAGGAAAGTGTCAAGAGAGCAGAAGTTTGTTATATCAACTGTTGATTTATTGCTCAAAGCCCAGCTCTGGAGAGGAAATGAAATAAAATATGATTTGGACTCTGTTAGCATCACTTTTATGGACCTCCCCTTACAGTGTCTTCACAATACAGTCAGGGCTTCGGTGGAAGGATTTAGTAAGAGAGCGAAGCTGACAGGACCACTGGACTATGACAAGTATTTGTAATAAATACTAACGACCACCTGGGCTGTGACAAATCCTGTATTTGACACTTAGAGAGCACTTTACAGACTGTTAGAAGTTGCTGCAATTATTATTTATGTTTCCAAATACTTCTCGAAGACAAGAAGACACAACCAAAAAAAGAGGTGTTTACTGAGAAAACTCAATGTTTGAATGGTCTAAAATTCTTTTTTCCACCTGCAAGGAAGCCAGGTCTGAAAGAGAAAAGTGAGGAATTCTGTTCTTGGAGAAGGACAGATCTCCAGGTATGGAAGACAGGGCTTGCTGACCTCAATATGATTTATAATTCTTTGGTTGCAAGGGTTGCTCCCTTACTGTGGCTACCAGTGACTGTGCAGAAAAGGCATTGAGATTTTTCTTCGTTATGTACAGGACCAGATACTGGGGTCACTGAGGCCTTCGAATGAGAAACTGGAATATTACAAAGAAGACCCTGTTCTAAAGAATCATCAAACACTAACAAAATATGGTAAGCAGAAGTGTCATGCTGTGCTGTGCATACTAGTAAGCTTTCATCTTAAGGATAGTCTCAAGTTAACAAAAACGGGAAGGGAGCTCATCTCAACAAAGGCAAGAGTATTAGTAAGTTGGTGTTCATAGGAAGGGCTCAGTTTTCTTACCAAAAAATTACAAACCAGCTCAGTGAGCCAGTAACAGCTCATACCTGGGCAACAAGCAGGTGAAACCTGTAAGAGCGGAACTTCTCCTGTCCCCTGCTAGTGAGGAGACTGGAAACCAGGGGCATGTGTCCAGAATATTGGCTTCTAGTGGGACACTGTGCTGCATTTTGCTGTCTCCTCCTGCTGAGATCCAGCCTCTTCTTCTTGAATCTCTGCTTTCTGAAGTTATTCGATTAAGTGATTCTTAACCTTCAGCCATCCTGTCTGTCTGTGGAGTACAGTCAGATAGCGTGAGCCCCCAGGGCTCTTAGATGGCAAACAAAGTGATTTAAAATAAATGTTTAAATCTCATGGATTTGGATGCTGTAACCAATGACATTTGAGTGTCTAGGGCTTGCAACATTGCGTTGTGATAAGAAGGAAAAAGATTTCTAAAAAGCTTTCTTGTCAGTAATTTCCATAAAGCCATGCCACAGAGCAGAAGGTGGGATTTGCACCTAGAGCTTTGCCTTGACTGACTTGTCTTTGTACCTGGAAGTTTTCTCTGCAAGTCTTGTCTGTTGAGATCAGGGTGCTTGATGTACTGCTTGTCACAAGGGTGACCAAGCGCACCGCACCACCTCTACCAACTACTGCTTGGGGGAAACACACTCTGAACAGCAGAAAGATGTGTGGGTCAGAAGAGAAAGAGAAACACTAATGAATAAATGGGAGCGTTGTCAAGGCAGTCTGTAACATTGAAAATAGCGGCAGAAATGGCTGGCTGAGTTAGCCCAGCTAGAAAAATCAAAATGCATCAGAGAAACAGGTATAGTTCTTCTTTATGGGACCACCTCGTACTCACTAAATGGGAATCAGCTAGTGCTAATGCAACATTAGGAGAAACTGAAGAGTCCTCCATAATGCAAGGCTACAGTAGCAGCGGCTTCAGTTCCTGCTGCCCCTTAGATGACAGAATTAATGGAGGGAGCAAGAGTAATGCTATGGAGTAGGAGCTTTGTAATTCAATCAGACCAGCAGCCGCAGCAAGGGGCTGTATCCTCTTCCAAAACCACTGGCGTTACAGATGCTACACTCTGTATCTTAGAAATGTCTCAAGTGCAAGGTCATGTGGAGAAAGAGTTTTAGGAATTTTGCTCAGCATTAAAATGTTATAGCAGGCCCTGATATAGGCATAAATTGTTTAGAAGGGACTTAAGTCTTATTTTTATCTTCTGGAGCAAAAAACAGTGCCAGAACTCAAGGTCTGGCTCATGCTGCATGATAAGACAGAAGTGCCTACTGTGGCACTCTACTAAAAACTAAGATATTCCAAAAACAATGTTTAATTATTTATAATCCCTGGGTTCAGGAACTTGCATTGCTCATAGCTAGGAAGAGATGATCAAAATGACCGCCGCTGCCAACAGCAAGTGAGCGTGAGCATATTTGGTCACATCTAAGAAATAGGGTAGGAGCCAGTTGACAAGAGGTTTGATGCTGAGGAGTCTTGATTCATGTACGTCTTCAGACTGGAAAACAAGGGGCCCGTTTTGTGCTGCTGCACCGGCCATTTGCAGTACTGAGTAAAATTATATTTCCAGGCAGATTTGGTGTGCAAGAAAAGAGTAAACAGCGAGCAGTTTGCCTCAACACAGGCATAATTATTCAAGCCACTCCTCAAGGTTCATTTGACTTTTCTGCTCCAGCAGTTATTTCTACCCACACTCTCCACAACTGAGAGAAATCTGTTTGGTTTACCCAACTCCATTTGTAAAGAGAAAAAATACAGGAAAAGCCCACATAAGCAACCCTGAAAAGCAGCGAAAGACACCTGAGCAAACTTTGGAAAGGTAACTCCAGAGACAGCGATGAATTTGCTTGAATGGATATTGAATACATTCCTTTTACAAACGACAAAGTACTTTTAGTGACTTATGGTACAATGTATGCCATAATTTAAAGAGGTCTACAATAATATAAGGTGATGCAAACAAAGTTATACATACTGGAGAAAGCACAATTCCTAGGTATGTAAATGCATAGTAATCATCATATATTCAGTTTAAAAATGAAGAAGTATAAATACTTTGTTTTGAAGTACTTCTATGTTTCATTTCCTAAGCTCTGAAATTTCAGAAAGTCACTTATCAGAAAGATAATTAAATGTTACCATGTCAATTATTAAGCATTATTGGGAGAGAAGAATACGATTTATCGCCGAAAAATTCAAACAAAATGGAACATATGCAAGGACTGTAAGTGTTTTTCCAAGGGTTATTCTATTTTGAAATAGAATAGAGAGGCTAGGATAATCTATAATTTTAGGGTTTCTCTCATGTAGTAAGTTAGACATGGCTACATTTAAATTCTCTTGATTTTGCCTGGAAATTCAAGTTTGGGTGTACATGTCCATTTGAGACAACCAAGGAAAAGGGAGGAAAAAAAATCAGGCAGGAAACTTAAAACTATAGTGATTGTTTTATTCCCATCCCTAACACTTAATCCCTCTTTGTTTAACGATCCAGAACCACTACTGCAAAAACTCTGGTACCTGGGGTAAAATAATCCGGATGTCTGCAAGGGCTACAGTCGTATTTTAACACCAGCAATCTTTTCGAAAGCTCTTTCTGATTTGAAAGTCCCGTCCGCGCCTTTTACCTCAGGGGTCCCCCTCATGGACCGAGTTGAGGCAAACATGGAGTAGTTCTCGTCCTTTCAACCCGGGAACATTAAACACCCCCCACCCCTGCCCCCGCGCTGCCGGCTCTGGGCGGGGGAGACCTCCCGCCTTCCCC
>NW_009228426.1:0-33976 GCF_000690835.1 Fulmarus glacialis
ACCTTAATGATTCTATGATTCTAAGTAAGAAGAAAGAGCTTTTTGACATTCTTCAGTTAGTGTAACATTACTGTAATATGAGCTGAATGAATAGTTGCTAATAAGCTAATGCTAAAATCTTTCTTTAATATTCGTAATTACTTTTTATAGTATGCATCTACACGATACACTGAATTTCCAAGAAAGCATGCACTCATGTTTGTACAGGATCAACACACGGCACAGTAAAGCTTGTAAAAGGTTCCCAACAAATAAATACTTCAAAAAAGAGTCCAGTAAATGAAGATGACTTAAAATATCAGTCCATAAAAGACAACTGTGAAATTTTAACTATGATATTGGAATTTACTGTACAGCAGGTTATGTTCCAAGACTTGTTAATGGTGATGAATAACTGTATCCAATTTAGTCCAACACCTCCAAATTCTCACTGTCTACACAAAGATGAAGTTAAACATTTTGAGACTTTAATTTAAAAGAGCTCATTGGTTCCATTTGACATTGAAATTCATATGTCACGTGAATGAACAGCAATAAAGAAGAATCTCACAAAGGATCAACTATGGGATAGCTTAAATAAAGAGACCAGTTTCCCCCAAAAAAAGGAGAAAATATCCAACCCCATATTTATTAATGTAAATGACCTGACATGCATTACAGGCATTCTAAAATTTAATTTTGCCAGCTTTTTGTAAATAAATGCAAAAGACAGTAAGAGGATAACAAAGACATGCCTGATTTCAGATTAATACTGAGGACAGTAAGAAACATCTGTCAGTCACTTCAAGACAGAGACTTTCTCTTTGTAAAGGCAACTGCAAAACCAGCTGAGCACTAATAAACCACGACGGGAGTGTTTGGCTTAAAAATAAAAATGTTTTGTTTAGGAGGCAAATGATTTTCAAGCTTACTCTATCTGGTCTCTTATGAAGAGACAGAACTTCTGAAAAGGGAGAAAAACCTTCAAATAGCTTGTGAACTGTTTTTTACTGCTTCACAGGCAGTCTCTTAGAAATTTCCCAGGAGCTATCTGGTTAAAATTACAAGCCAGAGAGATACTGAAGATAGCAAAGGCATAGTGTTACTGTAGCTATTTTAGCATATGTAATACTTTAATTTTATATACAGTATTTCTATAGCAGATTTTAGTTTTTAAGAATCTTATGTACTCTACCAGATCATTCCAACTGCAATTCACTGACATGCTACAAAAAGGAATAACAGGAATAACAATAATGCTAATAAATATAAAACATTTTAACGTAGTTACTCCATTTGTGAATCTTAATAATGGATAGTTGGCTGTTAATATCTCAGATATTAAACATCTCTAGGTTTACAAGCCTTTATTTCCTAGGGGAAAAAGAACAAGGCAACGTGGAATTTGAAGAAGAATGAAGCATTACAGTGTGATCAGACCTGACTTTTGGAATTTCTGAAATGAGAAATATGTTTTCCAATCTCTGATAATTTTTCCAAGAAGATACCCATACCCATTTCTAAGATCTATCTAATCTTCTGTTTCTCCTAAAAATAGTTGAGACATCTTTATGGTTACAAGTGTAACTAAAATGATCATGATCTCCTAAAACGATCAGGATCAGGGAAGGGGCTAAGTCAACCCCTGACTACTTCTGCAGGGTAACTGAGTTTTTTGAAAGCTGTGATGCCATTAGAGAAAGGGAGGCGTAGGGAAGTCTATTGAGGATTATGACAAAAGCACAGTCAGTGAGCAGAAGGCTACTGAGAAGTTGTCACTGAATAGGAAATCAATATGCCCATGAGAGACAAACAACCAAAATGAAGGCAGAACGATGAGATGAGCAATGTTTAAAAAGAAAAAACCCGTAACTCTGCAAGGTAGCCTGACAGAAATAGCACTTCTGGGAAAGGCAGGAGCACAGGGAAAAAGATCAGTTTCCACCGTGCTGAGGATTGTATGGAAAGACTCGGCATCTAACAGTCGTCCTAACTTTCCTTCCCAGCAGAGATTACAACACTCAAAGGTGTTACAGCCAGTATGGAGTGCTGCCTGGTAAAAAGTCTAATGAAATAGTTGAAATATTACGGTATATACCAGTAACAGCCAAATACATCCCTACTGCTCTTGGGATCCAAAGTCAGATCAAGAACTTTTCTCAACTCCTGGACTGTTAAGAAAGAGAAATATTAGGATGAACCTTTGTGGTTAAAGACACTGTGTAGAAGCTTGAGACATCTGTTCTGCACTGGTGAAAACTGAGAGATACTCCTATGAAATCTCTTCCTGCATTTTTTTTTTTTAAAGCCCAACATGAGACACGTGGGGTGAAATAAATATTCCTCCCTGAAAATCTGAGTCCGTAAATTTACCCTTGCCTTCAGAACACCCATCTTTTTGCAAGCTGATACAAATGACATACCGATTCTTTTTGGAGGATGAGGAAACTAGAGAGATAAAGAGCAAAAAATTAAGAACAGACCCACAAGGCTTCACATTACTGTTTAAATACTACAACTTAAAAAACTCTTAAGCGTAAAAGTGAAAATCAACTTTGTTTTACCAGCTAAATTTAGATCAATTAGTAATCACTGTACTCTAATAGGAAGCAACGAGTTTTGGCCACTGCAGGTAATCACTGTACTCCGGAAAATAGCAGCTGTAAAAGGTACTGTAACAATACATCATCTGGCTTACTTATGAGGTCTGTTGATTAACAAACTCAAGGCCACACAAGTATTCAGTAAGGAAAGAAAAAAAAAAAAGAGGGAGTAGAGTGGGTAATTAAACTTTTCCAACCTCAACGCTACTACACAGTGCAGAGAAACACGTGTGAACATTCCTCATGTTGGCTTCAGTCCAGGTTCCTTCTCTGACTTATTACAATGTCATATTAGCACTCATATCAACTTAAAGCCATTGAAAAACGTAAAAGGAACCAAACTTCTTTAACACAAAAATAATTTATACTCTCTGTGACTACGAGTTTTGAATAATGACAGGTGACTTGTGAGATGCAAAGCTTTCAGGTTGGCCAGGATGATGAAGAATTTAAGATAACGCCACTCAATAGTTAGTCTTAACATGCCTGCTGACCATCAATAAATAGTGTACTGAAAGGACAGCAGCACTACATTCCCAAGTAATGCTGAAGTGAGGTTAAATGTACAAGAGGAGGTCAGAAAAGGCAGGCACCTTGAAGAAATAAAAAGTAAGACATGAGAATATATTCTAAAGCCTATCCCAGAATGTTCAATTCAACAGCAAGTTCAGGTAATATTTTTTTGGATGAAACAGTACAATCTTAAGGCATTTTTATGAGAATAAGCCATAAATAAACAATATAAGTGCAATGTGAAGCATTTTACATACTTAGAAAAACTTAAATAGTTCCAGAATTTTGTTATTCCAAAGATTTTTTTTTTTTAAATTAAATTCTGTCTATTTTAGAAAGCTATGTATTCTTTTCTTCAAGCCGCACTATATGCAGATTCCTTTCTCCAGGAGAATTCCCAGGCATTTTGACTGACTACCTACTATGGAAACACACAACGTTACAAACCAGCCAACTCCTGAGTGGAACATCATGTTCATTTTGGGCCAGCTAAAGTAGAGCAGTATTTTGAGAAAGTTGAGTGATAGCGTTGTTATCAGCTAGAACGGCTGAAAGAATATATTGTCATAATTTGAACACACCTAGGAAACAGCATCCCTGCTCTGCAAAAAACACAATCTAGTTCTTAAGAACAGAAGTAAGGCAGATTAATTTTACAATATATTTATTTAAACAATATCTAGATCTTATAGTAGTCCATTAACTCAGTGCACTTGGAATACTAATTCTGCACTCTCATTTTAGTGCCTTATGGGGTAAAACCTGTGAAATTATGAGCTAACGCTTATGGAGAGATATCCTGTATGATAGCATTTTATTAGTAGCCACTTATTCTATTAAGAATTTTTAAAGGATCTAGCAAAATTATAAATTCTTTCTATAATTCTACTGTGATTTGTACAATTAAGCATGACAGTGCACTAATATCAGTAACACGTTCTTAGTAATAACCCAATATGAAATGATGACTTTCTGCACCACTTATTAAAGACTTTGAATAAACAGTTCTGATGTGCACAGTAAGATTTAAAGTACGTTCAGGTCACAGATAAAAGAAAACACTGTAGTGAAGAAAAATGACTACCAATTTTTGGTTGCAGGAAACTCAAGATGCACATGAAAGTCCTTGCAAAGTTCTGACATGCCCTCTCCAAAATAATTTAAAATGTCTTAGGTTTTACACTGCCACCATGGGCTGTACAGACCTACAAGGAGCTACTTATTCCCATAAGCCAAGACACAAGAGTGAACAGGAGCTTTAATTACTGTTCACCTTTAAAATGAGTCCACTAGGTCAAATGAGATACTAGTAAAGAAGAGCATAAGCTGAAAAGTTATTTGTGCTTATCAGCTGTATGGATAAACACTGAGTATTATCTGATTATCAATCTTATCTACAAGCTCATTCATATCTATGTATGTTGTTACAAAAACTGAATTACTTCAACATGATTTGCAACATTTTTTGCAAGTCCCAGTCCTTTTTTCCTTGATTCTTATTTTTGAATAGCAATGAAAAAAGTACCTGATTGCCTTCCTGGAATTAGAGATATTTAGAATCCTAATCTAAGAATAAAAAAATCAGAGACCAGTCTAGAAAATATTACTCTCATCAGAAAGACAGATGTCTGACTGCTTGATCAACTTTTTTTGCAGCTACTATCTCTGTTCGGGAAGAACAACGTCTGATTTTTCCAAGTAAAAATGGATTTGTTCACTCTTATTTTAATAATACACTATAGGCAGACCATTAGACACAGAGTAAGCAATTAATTAACCTTATGCAGTCAAAGACATAAAAATAATTTTTTTTTTAAAATAATAAAAATGTCAGCCACATACACCTGTTCTATGCACTTGTCAAAATGCAGCTTCCCCTCAGAAAAATGAGCTACAACCGAGCAGCATAAACGTTCTAACAGCAGTTTAGCAAACAAGGAGCTGTCAACTTCCAATAAGCTATTATTCACACCTCTTTAATCACTGCCACAGAGTCGATTATAAATAGCCTCATACATTTTTAAATAAGGTCATTCTGAAATGAAACAACAAAGAGGGTAGTAAATATTCCAGTACATAAGCAATTTAAATTCTACAGCATAACAGAACTGTGCATTCTCAAATATTCAGTTAAAAGAAAGCCAACAAAACCGTTTATTAACTGGTACAAAGTGTCAGATACGTAATCTCTGTGAGATCAATAAACCAGCCCAATTATGTGATAGTTTGCAAACAGATCTGAAAGAAATGAAACTATTAAGACTTGCTCATAAAACCCAGCTCCAACAGCATTATTTACAAATATACAGTAATACAAATTAAGTTAATACAATACATGCATTACATAAGTAAATCTACTACGCAAAGATTTTACACAAATATGAAACAGCTCCTCTGTGCTTTCCCAGAAGCAGAACACAAATAAACAGCTTATGTAGAACTCTGATTCATACGAGACCCTGTTTTCTATTTTTCTTGACATTTTAAATAATTAGAAATGAATACATAAAGAAAAGCCAGAAAAGAACTGCAAAAGTAGAAGCAAGTTCTCGGTTTTTTCCTCTTCCCCAATTTTTCTCAGGTTGAAGATTACTTGATAAAAGGATATGACAAAGTAATGCTAATATAAAATCTTTACAAATCAGCTTATGGAAAAAAGAGAAATATTAGAAATATTTATAATTATGCAGACTTTTTCTCAGAAACATTATAATAATTGCAGATGTTGACAGCAATTTAAAGAAGTTAATTTAGCACTACCAGAAAAAGAAAGAATTAGAAGAAAAAAATAAGCAAATAGTTCCCATCTTACTGAACCCCTACTGAGTTGTTACTGTGATAAGCACTGGAAAGTTCCTTCCTGTTACAGGTTTTGTTTTTCTAACTTGATACTCATCTTTGTAGGTAGACACTTATCTGTGGTTTTTCAAAATCACAAAAGAAACATCTACTGATACATTGTGCTGTATCATGTGCCCAAATATCAATAGTCCTTACTGCTCCATTGTGGACAGTTCATTCCAGAAAAGGGATTCCATGATTAGGGGACCCCAATACCACCACCACCCCCAAAAACCCCCCCGCCCCCACTTTCTGAGGTATCAACAATTTAAGCCTCACTTATTTCTCAGATTTAGCTCAAAGGCATTTTGAGCGTGAGGTGAAGTTTATTTAGTTCACAGGCTGCTGTGCATCTGATTCTTAAAAACCTAACATTTTACATGAGCAAACACACCTAAATCTTCCTGGCTAGAAACATACCTTAGTATTACATGTGACAATGCCATGTTTAAGTATTGATGCATTTGGACAGACACAGGAGGCAGGAGTTCATTCTGCCTACACTCTGAGTTGGCTATGCCCGGGAGCTGTACCCCCATGGCATGGTGCCTAACCTAACAGCACTGCTGCGTCTTCTTGCCTTTTCATGTTCTTACCACAAAGCAAGAGTGACCTCCCAGGTGAAGGCCATTGACCAATTAAGAACTTCATAATTATCAAAACCTTTACCTATACCCATAAACACCCTAGAAATCAGTGTAAAGGATCCACTGACGGTTTCTTCTCAGTCTGTTCCCACAGTAAGGCAGTACTGCTATTCTACGCAGCTATACCTTCTAACTGGATTCCCGTGTCCTAAATAAAGCATATTACAGCAGCTTATGCAGTGAAGGGATAAAATTGCAGCTGACCACAGGAAGATCTACATAAAAGCAAGGCATGACTTCACAGAGCAAACTTAGCTATTTCAGTTCCCAGATAATACAGAAGTAGAAAAGGTTCAGACATCAACAGGCATCCCAGGAACATGTTCATTTCCACATTAGGCATGTTACTTTTCATCTGGTTCCGTGTCACCTCCCTCACAACAGCCCTTACTGAATACTTAGGAAAGACACCAACAAAAAGTTGGGAAATAGCTTACACAAAGAAACACTCCTCAACCTTGATACCACCAAAGTCTGGTTCATGCCCCAAAGCTTGAAAACTTTATTTTCTTAGGTGTACGCCCTCCATCTACCTTAAGTTCCATAATTTGTTTCTAATGGCTAGGATAGTATTCCAGATACCTTTAAGTTTTATGAATTGCCCTTTTTTTTTTTTACCTACGTCAGGGAAATGGATGAATGTCTGAATAGAAACTCATTTTTTTCCTCCAAAAATATGCACTATCTTATATGCTTTGAGTGCATCATCTTCTGTTGTTCTACATTCATTGATAAACCACCCCTGATTTTTCCATTCGTTCTGTAGAAGACGTTTTTTCTATACTCCCATCCTAACAACTTTTGGTAGTGACAAAGCCTCTTACATGCTGTTTACAATGTGTTCACAACCAGAGTTTTCTGGAAGAAACACAGAGTCAACTATACGTGATTTCTTACTTGTAGAAGCATTTTGGGAGGGGGGGTTTCAAGCTCTTCTTATTATTAAGAGGACATCTTCATTGAACTATCTGCAACAAAACAGAAACCTTTCTTCTCATTCAATATAGAACTAGGTTTATACCCTGGTAATTGTGAAAAGTCTAATCTACAGCAGTTTCAGTGGTTGCTGAGAGTCTCAACGATAGTTTGCTTTTAGTTGCTTCACAACCTTGGAGAAGCCATGGAGGAATATTAAGTTCTGATAAACAAAAGAACAAACTGCAACACATTTCCCACCACAGTGAGAAGAGCATACATCAGATCCACAAAGCACAATGAACTGGAGAAGTGACAAGTCTGCACTGTGAAGATCTTTCAGGACAAAGCTACTCAGTACTATCGTCAGAGACCAGGAAAGTTGCAGCCCCACAGTGGCACTCCATGAGAAAGTATGAAAGGATCATGCAAATGAAACTGGTCAAATCACAAGAACTTTGGGTACCAATATAGACGCTACATATTCCCAATACCGAAAAAAGCAAGTGCACCCGAAAGTACAAAGGGGCCTAGAGCAGGATGAGCCCCAAAACCAATGAAAAGCAGTAAAGGGAAAGACGTAAAACATGGTAAAACCATACGTGTCATTTGTATTCATTAGTATCAGAGGTGACTGCTATAAAGAGTAAAAAAAACCCCCAAAACAAAAAACCATTTGAGTTTTATAAAATAGCTGTAAAAAAATATATATACATACGTATCTATTTACACATATATACATATATATAACTACATTATTTATGAAGTTCCTAACATCCTTGAAAAGCATTGCAACCTATCTGACAGTCAGGTAATCTACAGGGGACACGATATTATTGTAAATCCTGCAAGGAGGACCTCCCTCCTTGCTGTGTTAGTACTCTAACCATCTGAGCTGAGAACAGAAGCAGAAGTGGAAAAGGGAACAACGAAACAGAAAAAATACAACTCAGCTAAGAACCAAAACAGTTAAAAAGAAATCCAACTCTCACGTGATAGAAGAATATTACTCAATATGTTAGGAACACAACAGAGTAAGTGGAGAAGAATGTGATACGCATGCACAGATGAAAGTAGCACAATGGCTACGCCTATATGAACTGTAAACAAGAATGAAAAACAATACTTACACAGTAAAAACTTTAAAAACTAGCAGGTGAACAGCCCACATGGCATGAAATCTCAACTAACTCAATTCAAGTTTAAAGATAACGTTCCAAAGAAGATCTTGGGGCACACGCAAACAGGAATCTGCACATGAACATGAGTTCACTGCAACAGGAACACTGCCCAAAAGCACAGCCCTCCTTTTATCATACTATAATAAAATTATTTTTAACTATATAAATCAATGCTACTAAATTACCCTAACCTATTCAAGATAAACTTTAAAACCACATAAGCTGGTCTTCTGACCTGCTTATGAAAAACCCTGCTTCATTTCTCACTTCTGACTCCTTGCTTCAAACACTTCCCAGTCATCTTACCTGCTGATAGTACAGTTCAAGCCAAGCTGTTATTATCATCAGTAACATATACCTATGCCTTGCTACATGCCTATCTACATTATTATAACTCATTTGGTACAGTTTAATAGATATACTAATGCAAATTACATGGAATTAAATAGTTTAAGGAGAGGTATATACCTCCCACTCATGATGCAATGCCTGGACTGAGATATAGTACGTTATCAATTACACCTTAACATACTCATGCTCCATTGGATACAGCATCAGAGGAATCAGTAGTAAACAACAACTAAAATTATGTTTTGTTGTTTTATTTTTCTCTTCAGTGGCTATGCAAACAAAGAATTTCACACTTTTTTTAATAGAATAAAATTTGGTGCTTTCAGTGGATGCCTAGTGTACTCTGACAGCCGTCCACCTCAGCAGAGGTGGGCTGCCCTGTAAAAGTCCTTATTTCTCTCCAAGACTAAATGGAATGAATGTAACAGGACTAGCTCAGATTTCAGCATCTAAAATGCTGACAACTAATTAGCACAAGTGACTCTTGCCATGCATGACAAGGTACCTAAGGAAGAACATACCTGGGAGAAGATACCCGAAAGGAAACAGACACTTTTAGGGTTAAGGTGTACTTGAACCTCCACCCAGGAGTTAGCAGGTAAACTGAGATAACCTCCCTTGCACAAAATCCATTCGGCTTTCAGTTTTACCCTGGTTTTCTCTAACATTCTAATTTAAATTTATTTATTTGGGAAGAGATGTCTGAACTTCCATAATTGGGCAGAAATTGTGAGTGCCACCTGCGGAAAGTATGAGTGAGGACAGGGGAAAGTAATTCTGTCCAAGTTTAACTCATTAGGAGCTACTATAAAAGGCTGACAGTATTACCATCGCTGAACTAGCGTCACAGAAAACTAAAGCATGCTGAAGGGCCTACCTTTGTATACAGACTCTTCTGCAAGCAGAAGCGAGCTCCATCTGCCCATGGCCTGATACAAGCCAACGTCAAACCAAAACCCTCACAGGTGGTGTAGCACTGGGCCAAGCCCAAGCAAACCCATCCTGCTATTTAGCCTGGGTTATCAGTTCAGGTCTGCTGCCACAGAGATATAGATCACCAATTTCAAACTAATTCAGAGCAGTAGTGCAGGCAAATCAGAATCAAAAAAATAATATGTAACTAAGAATAAGCTTAAGGAGATAAAAAAAAAAAGGCAAGATCAGCTAGGAGCCTCTAAAGCTTGCGAAGAGCAGTCACTCTTTCGCTGCAGGTGCCATACTCTGGGCAGAGAGCTCTCTTGGTAAGCCAAGATTTGCCACTCCAAACCCTCTTCAGACAAATTTACAGCCTGAAGGAGATGAAACCAGTGTCAAGGGAGTGTTCAGTCTTATTTCTCTCAAAAAATGCTTGTCAGTGTAGAAGGAAGCTTAATTTTGTCCAGTGTCTCTACCTCCATCATCCCTCATGAGTATACTAACGCTTGGGTCCCTAACCCAGTCACGAACTGCTAGAAAAAAAATAGTGGGAGAAGCAACAAAAGATCTAAAACATTTAAAATTGAAAGAAGGTTTGAGCATCCTAACATGAGTGTACTACAGGACACCATTTTTCTCATGTTTCTTTGCTGCTGTTGTAGATCTAGGAATGAAGATTTTAAAAGAAAATTTTTATTTAGAAATTATGACATGGATCAGAAACAACATTTTATAAAGCCATTTTCCTCAATTTGACGAGATCACACAGATATGAGTTTTACAATCCTATTACACCTACTCAAACTGTAGAAGTGCTGTTCAAAAACACAGGCCTTGTTTTTAATTTCTAGCTAGAGTAAAAGCAGAAAATAGATGTTTGGAAGTTTCAATTTAGGTGAGCCTTTGGTCAAGTACGATCTGCGAGATCTCTGTTAAACAGACTTGCACGGCCCTGTGACCATAATTTAGTCTTTCCTGCACATGTAAAAAGTTTTCTTGTTGCTGCGCAACATTTCTCTTCAGGAAGCTTGTAGTGCTTTCTTCCTGCGTTTTGCATCAGTGATTCCAGGAGTACTTGCATATAGTGACAGCTGCTGATGTGCCCGAGCAGAAATACGCAGTGCAATATAGCTGAAGAATTAACAAGTGCAGCACCAAAGGAAAGGGATCCTTCTCAAGCTCAAAATACCACCTTAATCACAATTTCTTTTCTAAAGCTTAATTTGCTTGCTTTCATTGTTCCCTACTGCAAGTAACTAAGAAGTACTCAAATTCCTTCTGGATTTAGAGTACGCTGCTTCCTTTGCTTTCGTGTCTACGTCTACGCCGCTGATGTAAGATGATATACCAGGTACAATGGATGCTTTATCAAATCCCTGGAGAAATGAATCAGGATAACTAAATGATACATTTGTTTTATGGTAACTTTAACTTGCCGCTAGGTACAACAAAACAAAAAGGTGGCACTTAATCTTCAGTTCTGAACTTTCCTCTTCTACCCTTAGCACAGGCTAATCTGGGCTACTCAGAAGCCATTCTGCACAACCGGCCGCGTTGTACACGTCAGCCCACGTTCAGCTGTCCTGTCACACGGAGTACGTCTTCTCTCAGCTTACCAGCGGGGAATTTCCAACAGAATTTGTAGTTTACCCTGCTGAGCAAAGGAATGAGAACGATGAAAAAAGGATCAGTGACAGAATGGCTTAATGTGGATCTTGCCAATAATGGGAAAAGATGAGCCAGTTGTCAGAAAGTATCTATGGGAAGGTCCATTTTGCTTTCTAAAGTCATTCTGAATTAGCTACACCGTAGTGCAGCTGGTGGGTCTGTCGAGAAAGAACATGACAGGACAGTTTTTTCCTACTTTATATCTTAGAAGTTATGATACCCAGGTCCATATCTCAATCATCCTCAATGTCTAAACTGAAAATACATCAAAGGGTGATTTCTATACCCATTTTAATTTTTAAAACTCATTATTAGCTCATACACTGAAGACAGACTATAAAAAGCTCATTATTAGTAGGAAAATGAACTAATACAATACTCTTGAATTTAATGTACAGCTTCCTGAAGAAAAACTGAACAACGTCAGCAAGTGTTTTAGGATCCATACAATGTGCTTGCATAAGGAACATAAAACATTCCACTGTTATGAATAAAAAAAAGTACTACAATATTAAAAGTAGATCCTTTAGATGAAGGCTCACCTCTACACCTACGCCAGAGTTTCAACTAAGCTATCCAAAAAATATTTCTGTTCATTAAGCCTAATAAAATATTTCAGACAGTAAATCTGATCACAACTTTTAAATAACCAACTACATTTGAAATTACTTCATATGAGTAGAATTTCACAGGTTCCCTCCGTGTTAGGCTTGCAAGGCGTAATGATAAGCATTTATTTTCAGAACACAGAAAAGCATGTTTCAGAGAAAGACAACTTTTCCCATCTTTGTTTTTTTGCAATTATTCTAACGTATCTACGTGGTCTCCTTTGACTGACGACAAAGAAAAGCATACATTTACAAGATAATCAGTAATGAGTTTCTAACCTTTCTTCCCAGCTGGTAAGGGAGAACCTCACAGAGCACAAGGGAGGTGAAGGATGCTGAGACAGAACATGAAGTTCCCCAGGCCTCTGCCAGCTTTATGAAAGGTCAGAGCCTGGGGCTCCAGCTTCCCGGAGCTCCTGGCCTTCTGCTGACCACAGGAGAATGAGAAGTGAGAGGGGGAAGGAGGCAGTTTTCCCAATTAAGTGAACAGCTCAAGAAATGCCAGAAGAGGTCGAGATGGCAGTGTTAGACAGGCTTATGTGAGGAAAAAAGTCTGGAAGCCATGTCTGCAGATGCAGATTTATTAATTAGCAGCTTAGAGTTTGTTTTGTACACATTTGGTAGCCTTGTATATTTAGACTGAAAATTGTTCTTAAGACTATCCTTTTACTTCCTCTGGTGGAATTTTTTCAGGAAGTAGTTACATGGCAACTCCCCCTCCCCAGGTTAGTTAACCAACATCTGTGTACAGAAAAACCTCATTTAAAGTGTTCTCTAAAAGCAGATTTGAAATAGTCACATTTAAGCAAATAACAAATAGACAGGTTTGAAGGTGAGAAAAAATCGTCATACACAAAATCAACTTTAAACTTGAAACTAAGAATTGATCTTAGAGATTAGAAAAGAGGAAGTGGAAAGCTAAAGGGAAAGTTATTTTTGCATGGTATCATGTAAAATTAAAAGTTTTTTTAAGAAATGCTTATACATTAACTTCAGCTCTTAAAAACCAATTATTTTCTAACTTAACTTCAGAAAGTTTCTAAAAATAGATTAATGACAAGAAATGCCACCAAATAAATTCTTCCTCCAGAATCAAAGTGACAAGCAGTTAACAGATCAGCAGCCAGAAATGTGCCATCTGCAAGCTGTGCCAATTAGATTATTTCCAGTAAAGTAATACCCTTTATACCCCAATCATTAGATCTTTCTTATTTCATCTAACTTTGAATAGTATCTCAATAACACATTACAGTCACAAATCAGCATCAGCTCCATGATTCAGAGCATCTCTGCAGGAACGGCTGAACGTTGTACACTGCACACCCTCTCCTTGCCGTGCCATCCACCTACTGAATACACAACACGTGTGCACACATGTGCCCGTAAATTTAGAAAACAAATCATGATAGCACTTACAATTTTGAAATCACAGGTAAGAGACCACAAGATATATTTAAATTTTCAATAGTAAGGAAAACAAAACTCTCCACAATACTGCTCTTTAGGTGCAATAGCAATTTCAAAACAACATGGAAATCGTGACTGTCACTTCAACAGATAAAGATACAGTCTCTACAGCACTTGCTAGTAGCAACTGTGCATTCAGTAACACAAAAGTCATTTCAACACCGAGAAATGTTTTCTGCAATGAGTAAAGGAGAAACAGGAATGGTAAAGTATTAGCACGTGCATGACTAAAATAAGAAAATTCAACGTTTTATCAAGGACATCTTGATGCTTCAAGCAGAATAGGAGAGTGACCAGGTATTTTTACTTGTGCATATCCTCAAAAACTGCAGCATTTAATAAATGTCTTTTAATGCTCACCATTTCTAGTTACATTAGAAAATACATTCACGAGCTTCAAAGAAATTAATGTTACAGAAATCTTACGCCTTCTGTTCCAATGTTAAATCGTGAGAGACATTTTGTTAATGTATAGACTAATTTTAGTTGTCCCACCACATTTGAATGCAATATCCTTAAGATGATTTCATGATATAATCTGACATTGGGTGGGAGGCAAAAAAAACCCAAAACACTTGCATATTGAAACCCTGAGACTTAGCTCACTGACTGTCCTTCTCTGAAATGTTTGCTAAGAGTACATTGAAATAGTGTGTGGCTCTTGATGTGTCAGTACTTCACATCAGCATATTTGGAAAAAATTAAGGTTTCAACCATATTATTTGATTCCAACAAGAAGATCCAAGTGACAGGCCTAATAGCTAGAATTGCCACCAGTTAAGGATTTCACTGATAAGAGAATTAAACTGGATCTAATGAAGTTTAACAGTAAAAAAAAAAAAAATGCTGGCTGACTGTAGGTCCTACCCTCTATATGCACACCACCATTATGACAGCAAACCCTAACAGACTTGAGAAACCCTCTTAAAGCAATAGTTTCTTCTACTACTTATGTTTAATATCTTAAAGCTAAACTATAAAGCATAAGAAAACATACTTGAATAACAATGTTGCATTAGATACTGGAGAGGGAAACTGTTTGATCACCCAACAGATCACATTGCGAAGCACCAAATGATGGTGTGGAGTCACTGGAGTGACGGGTGGACACTCACTGGATGGCAAGAACAGAAGGGGTTTCTTGTGGCACTGCTCTGCCAGTTCCCTCACCCTCTTCCATGGGTCTGCCAGCCTCCCACCCCTGACAGCAAAGGACTCTCTTCCTCTCAAACCTTTAAAGTTTAGGGTCTTGTTTGTTCCTAGATTTTGCTATGAGAATAGGAAATCATTACAGCCTGAGTGAAGTCTGAGCTGTGTTACTCGCCTTCAATGCAGAAGAAAATAGAGACTATGGGTGGAGAAGTAGCTGGACAAACTCCCCTGATAATGGAGTAGGCAGTATGCTACGATGAAGAAAGTAAAATGCTCTTTATTTCTGCTTCTTCCAGGCCTCTGGCTAACTGAGTATCTTCTCCAAGACATTAAGTGGCTCTCAGTAGCAAGATGGGTATCAACTTCAAATGCAAGCAGCTTTTCCAGTGTTTCACTATTCATTCAATGAAATCTATGCTGTCCTGCTCATTGATATTCTGTCCAATTTCTAAGTTTTAATGAAGTTAAAAATTACTTTCAGAATCTATTATATTCAAAAAACCGTGTTCAACAGTCTTTGCTGAGCCAACAACATTGCTATAAATATACAGGTCCTCATTTTTGGAAGGAAGAGACAACTCCATGTCAGAACGAAGAAGAAACTGCATGCCAGCTCCAAAGAGCCGCTGACAGAGGTGCTCCTGGAGTTTTGAACTTTATTAATATTCTGTTTTCAAAACAGCAAGACATAATTCTTACGTTGTTCCTTTTCATGTACAAACCTATTTTAACACTTTCTGGTTTATTATACCAATGCATTAATGTCCTAGATACTTATTTAAAAACAAAACCCTGTAACCAGTTGCTATGCTGTAGCCGTTAGGTAAGCAAGCTGTACCTCAGAAGGACATGAAGCGGTCTGAAGTTTCAGAAGCTAAAAATAGTTGGCAGCTTAAAGCAAAACCAAAATTAAGGTATTAAACAATTCTTAGCGTGTGAAGAAAGAACTGACATATCTGGAAACGTGTTCTAATTTTGATACTGTAATAAATTCCCAATTTTAAAAGACATGTGACCAGGCATAACTGCTAGCTTTGAGATGAAAAGCAGAAAATCATGCATGTGAAAGGAAAAGAAAGTTAAACCAAGTCTTAAGTTTTGGTTTTGTTTTTTTTAAGACTCAAAATCTACCTTTAGGTCTTTAGGTCAGTGCTTCATTTCCCTGATATAGTTAAAATTTCTTTAGAAGTTGATTTTTTGAGTTTTTCTGCAGGACAGATTAAACTACTGTTTTCAATAAAACTATTGCTATTTCAATAAAAACTACATTCGTACAAGTGTACGATTTCTGGGGCGTATAGGATGGAAACAGGACAATTAGAATGAATAAAGCCATTAGTTTTTATTTTACAGATCAATAACATACTTCTAAGAATTCTGCTAACAGTATCTAGGAAAATGTACTACTGAACTTGAATTCGTAATAGTCATCTGCATTGTCCTCAGAAAAGTTTTAGGATCAAATTGAACGTTAGGAACAAATTGAACTTTGAAAGCCACTGGCAGATACCCTCTGCATGGCATGTGATACATCAATGTTCTGACTGATACACAGTTGTAGAGATTAATCTGAAAAGCATCGAGACTTGTAGAAGACATGAAAGTGAACTCAGCATATAAAAATAACTCAGCATAGATTACATAAAAAACATAATCAGGAGTTAAGCAAAGAAGACTGCACAGCTGAGGGGAAAATAACGGCTCCTTCTGCAACTTCAGGGTGAGTCCCTAAGACATTTTACTACAGAGTTCTCACTTACATGATCACCTGGTATTTTTCCACGTGACTTCTGTCTCATTCAGTGGGCAAGACAGGGAATGCTCCCTCACTAGGCAAGTAGTCAGATTGAATTTGCACAGGTATCACTGAGTGATCACTCACTCAATCCAAAATTTCTTGCGTTCCTTCTTTGTACCCACGTCCTTAAAACATCTTCATAACATCACTCTGACAATGGGAAGACTTGGCTCCACTTGACAGAGAAAGTAAGACCAGATTTAAAAAACAAAACAAAAAAACCCCACAAAACAAAGTGCTCAGTAATTTGGAAGCTCAAGTACTTAAGTCCAAGTTTTTAAAAGTGCTTATCATTTTGACAGCCATGTATATGTGCAGATGAGAATTTCAACAGAGTGCAGCTGCTCCTGTGAACATCAAGTGCTTCTACTGAAGTGAACTGAGCAGCAGCTACACAGCCAGAGCAACCTCTGTTTGCTGACCACTGAATGAGGAACAGATGTGATGGAAAGTACACAGCTATAATTAAAGACCATCGTAACCACTACTGTTCCAAGTATGGAGTGGCCATGCTTCACATTTTACGTGTGCTCTTCTTCAGCTGGTGACTGGGCTAACCTCTTGGATCTTGTCTGCTCTGCGTAACAACTGCAGTAACTCAGCACTCAGACCGGATCTCAGACTTGCACCTTTCCTTTCTTCTCAACACTGTGAGTAATGTTGGCAAATTTATTTTGGCTCTCAAGAGTTTCCAGTCAGAGACCTGAAATAACCTTGCACCGACATCTTCAAAAGATAGTATTAATTAAATTCTCAAGAGAGATGTGAGTGAAAGCAAAAGTTTGAAAGATGAAGCTTTACCTGTACAGGATTCTCTGGTACCTTAAAAGGCTCTGCAAACATTTACACTCCTCATGTCCACCCAAGCTCAGCTGATACCAGCCCTGGCAAGGAGCCGCAGCCTGCTCCTTGATTGTTTCCTTAGAGCCTTCTCTTCCCCATCGGTTAGTTTCCTCTTTACAGTTCCTTTTCATTTTAATCCACAGAATTCAAACAGGTTAACATAATATCAAAGTAATGTGAGAGGCACACAGAATTTAATATTCAATTAAAAAATACTATACCAAGTCTTTTCTCAAGTGCATGCATCATTGGGTTGAATTAAGGTTTTGCAGGCAGATTTTGCACAATTTTTAAAACCTTTGTTGTTTTATTATTTTTCTTTTTAGATTATATCCCAGGATTATAAGCAGTTAAGGAAATCATGTTAAACAGAACACACTCATCCCTGAGGGTCAGCAGCAGAATCTTGCTGAGTAGAGTGTTTTTTCAGCTACAGATTCAATTTGAGATACTAAGGACACGTAAAAATTATGATTTTGGGGACTCCTGTAATTACACTAATAATATAAATACATTTATAAAAATAATATTTTGTTACTATTATGATTAGTAGCAAAGAATGTGTATCATTTAACTATTTAAGACGGAACATACCTTATTTAACAACACTCTGATGATAACTAAATCTTAACAAGAGTACACATTTATAAACTGCACTTGAGGACCCTGAATTTCAAATACAGCATCGTTAAGGGTACGTTACTAGCCATATTAAAACCTTCTTTCCTGACCTTGAATCCGCCATCCTTTTTTAACATATATATACACCTTTTTTCAGTTAAAAAGCAAATGAAAATCCTTAATCAAACCTTACAGAACATTGCATTCAGAGCTTAAGACAAATCATTTGCTCAAATTTCACTTCATCAAACTGCAAAGTCATTCCATAGCAAAAAGGAATTTTTAATAGAGACATGCACCCTAAAGTGGAAATGTAGCACAAACTCCAGCATGAATACTGATGTTTTCGCAAAGCAGTAAGTAACAACAACAAAAAAAATCTTGCTTTTACAAGGTAAAGTGTTACCCAGGTGCTGCATATATTTAATACATATTTTAAACTATTAGTCAGATGTTGGTTCTAAGATTAAATCTCAGAGTCTGGAACTGCTGTTACGAGGAAAAGCTGGTGAAGCAGATGTTTAAGAATTGAAAGGAAAAGAACAGATGAGGGCAGTATAGATTTTTGTCAATTAATACTTCAGAAGATAAGGAAATATTTACAGCTATTTTTAGCCACTGCTTCCTGCTGTTTTCCAGACTTACAATGTTTAAATCAAAGTGCCACTTGCAGGGTAAAGCTGCAACTATGACAACTTTCACAAGCTGAAGCTGTTCCAAGCTGAAAAAAAAATCCCAAACAGGATCCTTCTAACTCCTCTTGCCTAAGTGATCTGTGCCGTATCAGCTTATGGTAGCCAGGAAGGATCTCAAAGGGTCATGTTTTTAGTGCTGCAATGTAAAACTAAACACTGAAAAACTGGGGAAAGAGAGTATCGATTTCTACAGGTTACAGAGGAGCAAAAAAAAAGGAAGAAATAAGCAGCGTTAAGAAAAAATAAATTAGCAAAATTTGCAAGCAGAACAGATTAAGTTGACTAGTCACCGCACTACTTAGTTAAAAATGCTCCATGTTTTGTCTAAGGAAGTGCATAAAAGACATGCTGTTTCAGTTTTACAGGTATACCTAATTTAAAACAGCATGAAACTGATAAATAGGCAAAATCAAATAATTGATTTCCTCAAGACTATTTGTTACTCCAGTTGTCACATCCAATTCCAGCTCGTGTGTCATGCTAGGAAATCCTAAGTTACTACCATCAAGACAAGTTTCTTTTTCTCCCGGATTCATTGACACCAGAAAAACAGAATATAAAATTTTTTTGTACCATCTTAAGAAAGAGGCAGAGAAATCCAGAAAAGGAACAATTCTTACATATCAAAGGCGGAAGATACAAAGTTTTGCCAAAGTATTTTCTATGTAATGGCACATGTTACTGTTTTTTTTCCTTGGTGTCACAGGAAGACAGTTTTACTTACTGAAATTAGGTATTTAAAGAGTCATAATTATAAAAAAATTACATACACACATACAAATACCTGTGCATCTGTGCGTTTAAGGAGATAAAACTAAAAATCAGTGCACTGAAATGCCAAACCAGTTTTACACATAGTGAAACCTGGGTAAAAGCAAGTGTACTTCCAATACAGGTATATAGAAACAACCACATCAAATGCCTTTCAGGTACTGCTATGGGCTGTTGGTAAAAAGCAAAACTATGTTAATGAAGTTTCTAAAACAAAAGATTAAACATGGAAATCAACTTTCATACACCCACATTAATATAGAAAATGAAAATCTTTGCAAGCATCCACATATTCAGTGCTAAATTTATTGAGATTGTTTTCAGTGCATTTCATAATAGCTGTTTCACATTTACAGAGCTCTAACTCAAAACAGATGTAAAAATCACTGCTTATTTTAACACGTTAAACAAAACAATTACAAAGTGTGTGACAGTTCAGGTAGAAATATCAGTTGTTATCCATTAAAAACAAAGTAAGTGCCATTTCAGGTAATTTACTACTATACAAAATAGCTGTTATTACTGTTGGTTTGCCGCTATAAAATCTCTCCCTATGAGCAAAATCCAACAATTCAGAAAAAGCAGAATGAAATGCAGAGAGAAAACCAGAAGACCTAAATAGAAGGCAACACCTTTACACAGGGATAACGAGAAAACTTTGTAGAGTGACATAATATAGCATACTACATACAGAAGACATCACATAGAACAGAGATGTATAAATCCTTCTAGCTTGACTTTTAATGTACGAGATTTTGATTCAGGAAGTTACTGGAGCCACACACTGCTGAATTTGGACGGTTTGTTGTTCTCCTTTTCTCATGCTGTTCCCTTAGCACCTGCTATTAGTCACTATCTTTCACGTTTTTCTCCATTTATGGTTGGGTATTAGCCTCACCCTAGCAAAATCTAACAGCCCAACTGTTGTAGAGGAACAATAAATGAAATAATTGACAGGGTCTGGAGGCTGAAAGAAGAACGGGAAGGATACACCAAGCAGAGCAGCCCTGCCTACACCCACTGATCCTTGAAGGTGTCCAAGGAGATGGTGGATGATACCCAGAAGTGCTCTGTCCAGAAACGTGAGTCCAAGAGGACTTGCCTGAGATAGAAGATTGCAAGATGTAAGGCAGCCCTCAACTTCTGCAGCAGAGGGAGATTCAGCGGGTGGGCTAGACAAGCAGCATGGGATCCACCAAGGCTAGCTAAATATAGTCCATGAGCTCTCTAGCCTCGGTGTTACCTGCCAGAACCAGCACATGGCATGGTAAGGGGGCCTTCAGGCCTGCATGCAGGGATGGGGATTGTGCAGCAGGTTCTCAGCAAGTTTTCTCCCCACTTTCTCGATGACCAAGGGGGATCCAGTTGTTCTGAGAAGCTTTCAGGTTCTAAAGTGGTTTTGGTGGAAGACTGGCAGCTCAGAATAGTCTTGGAAAAGATCTTTTGATACAAGGGTAAAGAGCTGCTGGTCATATTGAAGCCCTTGGACATGACAGAGGAAAGCCAACGCCAGAATGCTCCATGCAGGAAAGCCTCCACCACACAGGAATCTCTGTGGAGCCTAGAAGTAGAAGGTATGAACCTGAATGCAGATGCAGACCAGGTCCTGTTCCCATCCTCCATTCAGGAGGGACCTCAAAAACCATACAGAGAACCAGTGCAGTTCACTAGCTAGATCCTTAATCTCACTCAGTGCAGACAGCCCTTATAATCAGATTTGATGACCGAGTTACAGAAAAAGAGGCAACAGTTTTGATGAGTAATTTTTAATCTTAGAAGACACTAAAAATCCAAGTCCTAGACCAGACTTTACTAGTTTGGCTCTGGTTGAATTGCACTCTCTCACCACTAAGGGTGCAAGAACAAAGGGACAGCTGAGGTCAAGAGGCAGAAGAGAGGCTTTAATTATCTTGTCATTGTGGTTGAGAGCGAGCTCCCTCTTCTAACAGACCAGTGGGGAACCAAGGCATTTGTTGTTATTCCAAGAGAACTGTTCAAAATTACGCAGCATAGAATGAAATTTAAAGATTGCTCAATACTCAAGTTGCTATTAGAATGCCGTATTTTCACTTGCTTATAAAAATAACATCAGCCAACTTTGTTAAGAGTTTTGTCATATAATCTACTTTGAGGCAAATACTCAACATGGGGCTTATCTGTCATAAAACAGCTCCAATCGTTTCAAGAAACTTGGATCCAGGAAAAATTTTAAAACCTGAGCAAAATGCATGTGCACACACACAAAAACCTCATCTTTGAGCATGGTGGCACCTCTACATTTAGTAGAAGGAGCTTGATACGTTTAACAATGTGCAATTTATAGGGTAGGAATTTGCCTTTTACTATTTTTGTCCCCCAGAGTTGGCCTAAAATACATTTTCAAGGCACTGTGGGAATAGGAAATTTGTACATACTAATGACATAAAAAAAAGCTGAGATCCAACACCACCACATAGCAAGTCTCATTAGGTTTTTTCAACTTTATCAGCTAAGATTTCTAAAAAATGTGGGCGCCCCCCAATATTGTCAGGGATCTCCATGCTCCATTTTCCCCAGAGTAAAAGTTTCCAAGTTACAGCACCCAGACACAGCCCCCAAACTGAGTATCTTTTGTGCATTGACATTATCTGGAAGAGTACTGCCACAGTGGCACTAGAAAAAGTTTTGGAACTTTCCCAAGAAAAAGTTTTACAATCTATCTTTAACAAACATGACTTCAAGGACTAAGTTGGTCTTTTTAAAAACGGATTTTCCCCACAGTTTTAGTCCTTTGGTTAGGTAAGCACTGAAAATACAACCCAGAAGGCAGAAAGTTTCTCCTATGCTTTCAACTACTCTGTGCTGACACCTAGGCAACACAAAAAGGAAAATGTGACTAGAATGCAAAGGGCATGAATGAAGTGAGGAAAAGGAAAAAAGTAGATTGTAACAGATCTGGTGATGGGAAGCTGCAGGAAGCTGGCAAGGGAGGATCTGAGCCTACTTGGCAAGGCCAGTGGGAACTGGAGGGAGGGTCAGTGGAAAGCCAAATCATTTGGGCAAAGAGGATGGAAGACAGAAGAGGCGATGGACTAAAAGTCAGCAAGAAAAATCGTAGATAAAGGACTAACAAGCAGTTGGGTTAAGAGTGAGAACAGGGACACTGAGAAGGTAGGAAAATTCTGGGAACAGAAGGAAAGGCACAAGCAGGTACAATCACCGGCGCTGGGAAACTCTAGGAATGCAAGGAAGACGGAGACACTATCATTGGTGTGGAAAGGCAGCAGGAAGAAGACAGATTCATGTAGCTCTTCTCCAGTTCTCCTGATAGACACAGGAGGTGGGGGCACAATGAGAAGGAACAGATCAAAACGGGGGAAAAAAAATTAAAAAAGAAAACAAAGGAGGTCCAAGGAAGGAAATAAAGAATGGTAGTCAGAAAAGGGGAAAAGTGAACTGGGTAAGCTTCCATGAAGATACTGGTATAGACTGAACATAGAGAGTGTGACTGATACAGGAACTCTGAATAATGCAGTTGGGTACCATGGACAAGACTAAGACAAGCACCCAAAGATGGAGCAGGGATAGCGGGGATGAAAGCGAGATAGAAAGGAGACATTTTCATGCTCAGAGCTGCAGGAAAAGAAGCAGAAGCATCTACGCTTTCTAGAAAGACTTCTCCAAAGCTTCTACTGGAACGCATAACTCCTAAGCACTCTCTTTCTTCTCTGTTAGCAAACACTATATAGCTTGCTAGCAAAACATGCCTTCTCCTATTCTAGGGAGGTCAAAGTAACTAGTAGCAATAGCCCAAGCAGTATCATTCCATTATCATGGAATTTAAGGGTTCGCAACCTGCTGATGAACTGCATGCAGTCTGACAGAATGAAACTGAAAGTGCAAAGGTATCAGCTGAGGCTGTTAAACTCCACTTCTCCCACACCACATGAAAATAAAGTAATATGAAACCATCATTTACGTGGCCCTTCCCACCAAAGCTGTATTACTATTCAGTATAGAGCATGCACCTCCACTGGGAAAGAACGAGGATCTGTACATGACTTTAGCATCTTTGGCTCATTTAATGCAGAATTTGCAAAGTTGTAAATGAGACAAGGATTGTAGTAAGACAGCCTCTTAGCTGATACAACCGCATGCTATTCCTGCCTTTGCTATAGAGTCTCTGTTAACGCCAAGCAGGCCATTCAGACCAAATTTCTTAGATGTTATTAATTGTGCTACTTTCTCCTTTTTTCAGATATCCAATTTAATTTACTTCTAAAGCAAAGAGCTACTAAATAATCAGCTGCAGCTACAGCCAGTGGGAGCCGTTCTTGGTGATACACAGTATTTCTGTGCTTAAGTCACAAGTTAAGCAGGTTTAAGCATTGAAGTATTTAAGAATGCAAAAAGTCACCCAAAACTGATGGAAAACCTTCCCTTTACAATCCCATCTCAAAGAAGCACTGTGAAAAGGGACAATTGTGAAGTCTTACAAACACCCATTTAGAAATCATTTTCATTTCAGAATAGCGTTGAACAGTATACTGTAAGATACAAAGCAACACATGGAACAATAAGGTAGTGACTAGCTATTGTGACTAGCTTTCTATTAAATATATACCACATGTCTGCATGGAAACTGGAGTTCTGTGGAAAAATGCAAGTGATCAGGAAATTAACCATACACATATATGCACACACACTCCCTGAAGAATACACGCATCTGTGTTTGGAGGAGAAAGACAGGAGAGAGGGGTAAAGTAGTGAGATATAAATTAACTGCGTAGTTTGCCATTTTTTAACCTCTGAATGCTCACTTAAAGCCAAAAAAAGTTTGAGACGTAAGAGCATGTAAATCAAGAAGGACAGGAATTTAGAGGGGTCTCGCCTGAAGGGTTCTTTTTTCTTTTTAATAGAACGTGGCTCTCAAGTCCTAGAATACAATCTCCAGGTACTCCATTTGCTGCCGTGCTTCTTTCAAAGCAAATTACATTTGACAAGATTTGGATATCAACAATTAATTAAACCCAAAGTGGTAAATTATGTTCACAGCCCACTTAAAACATTAAAAGCTTCTTTTGCTGCTAAAGTTGAATAAGTAAAATTACCAGGAAAAAGCCACCGATTTTTAAAAGCAACCCTTTTCTGGTTGGATGCAAGCGTTTGTGTCTTGGTTAGAATATCCACAGATCTGCCAAACGTTGAGAAGAAACTAATGCTATGCAGGGAACAGGTCATCTCCTCTACCTCTACACTGTGAATAAAGAACGGGTGATGGTGACTCACTTTATATGCATATCAAAAGCATGACTAAGGATGAATCTCCCTGCAAAATATAGTAACCCTTTGGCCAAAGTAAACTTCAATACCTCTCAATCATTTCTGGAGAATAAATATAAATTAACAGAACTGCTGACACGTTCTCTCCTTTGCTACATGTATTCTCTTGAGCTGTATTCTCTCGGAAAAGCCTGGTCTTAAAGGTTTGAACTAGGATAAAAAAGAAACCCAGAGGAAGATTGGAATCCAACACGTAGTGCATATTTAGAGTGGGTGTGCTTCATTTGAAACAAAAATTTCCATTCCTGCAGTTGAAGACCGAACAGAGAATATATTCTAAAAATCTTCTCATATAAGAGGTAACAGAAAAGGGAATGTTGAAGAATGGTATGCCTTGTACTGGTCTTGAAAAAGAATTTACGGCAAGTGGATGGACTCTCTGGAGTCTGCAGCACTCTTTGGTTCAGATGAAGAGTTGCTAAAAATCCACTGTTCCCATTTTTAATGTTACGTGTAGTCTCAAGGGGAAAATTTGATTTGACAGTGAATTAATCTGTTCTTTTGGTTCTTCTTACAAGAGAAGTAATTCTGTGGTAGCAGCAACTGTGTAAAGCAACTATATTGCAGGATTTTTCTTCCTTCTTGCATTATGCTTGCCTCTTAAATTGTAATTTTTCCTTTTATTGTTCTTTCCTGTTCTGCACTGGTTTTTGTATCATAGTCATTTTAAATTAGATTATGCTGGCTACAGACTTGATGAAATGTTGTTGATATTTTCTCTTTATGTAATTTGGTAAATATGATAATCTGATATATAATAAACTATAAAAACCTTTTCAGTGGCAGTATCACAATTTTGGTTTAGTTTCATGGTGTGTTATGGTATCAATATCCTTGGAGATGGAGCCTAATCACAACTGTAGTAATCAGAACCATTTGCCCCAAATAAACGCTTAACACATAAACCAAGACTCTAAGAGAAGTCAGGAGTTTTCCTACCAGAATTTCTACCATGTTTCACTCCAGTTCCATCTCTCCAATTATCACCTTCTATGCTTATGAAATTTTTCTTAACATTAGCAACAGCTATACAGTTTACGTTAGCAGATTTTGTACTTTTGAAAAAATGGATTTTACACACTTGATCTCACAATCAGCTGTTAGAATGCGGTAATATTTAGTTCCAAAACTTAGAGCAAAAAACAATTTTGATGAAATGGCAATTTCACTTGTTTTCCAGTTGTTTCAACTGTTTTCCAGTTGTGTTTTCTACTTTTGTCTGTATCTATACTCTATTTGCCATTTTGAATTTTCAGATTGTCATTCCACCTCTTTTGAGCTGTGATTCTACTTCTCATACACCTCTTGCTTAAAACAGTGCCTAATTTGTAAGAAGAAAAAACCCCACAGTTTTAATAGTACTACATTTAATATTTATTTTCTTGATGTAGCTGCTACAGCACTTGACTTTTTATTGCATGAACATCTGTTGAGAAATACGTTATTTATCATGTTAGATTTTAGTCTCTCTGAAAGATGAGACAATTACCTGTTCTTTTGATGCATGTATTTGGAATCACAGATCAGCTACTTGTCCTTTATAGTAGGACAAATACTGTGCTTCAGTATTAGAGTTTTTAAATACACTGAATTTCATTTATCCTTTTTGTCTTTCTAGCATGCAATCTTTCTGCAACTCCATGCCACCCTTGTTTCCAGGACTCTGAATAACTTTACATCATTAGCAGAAGTTACTCTTTTTACTGTCCACTCCCTTTTCCGGATCATTTACAACATTAGCAATGTATTGAACAGCACAAATTCCAGAAGGGACACTCATACAAGTGCAGAAAAGTATTTTATCACCACTCCGTTTTTTCTGGTACCCTCAATTTTAAATGAATTTCTCTATCCAGAGACCTTCCTTACCTTACTGCAGACTAGGATTTAAGAACCTTTAACAAAGGTTTTGGTTAACCACGTCAACTGCATCCCCCTTGTCCACCTGCTCTGTGACTCCTTTGGAAAAAGCAGGAGTGTGCTATCAAGCCTGCTGGTCTGGAGCACTCTGGACTTGCCCTGGAGCCATACCTTCCTTCCCAACAGTCCCATACTGAAGCAGTTCTGGGCAGTGTGTTATATGCCGCATATAGGTCAGCCATTTCATTCTCATGTCACTTATGAGGAAGACTACATTTGATCTGGGGGTTTGTTGTTCATTTTGCTCACTCCCCCCACCTCCAAACTCTTAATAACCTGTTTTAAGGCAGTTTCTTTTTGCAAGGGAGCAGAGCCGAACTGAAGTGAACTTGCCCAACCTCCTACACTGTGAACAGTTACCTAAAAGCATCGCTTTTTTGTTCTGTGACCTTATATTCTTCAAGTGCCACTTTTATACATTAATCACTTTCCAGTATTACAGCAAGTTTCTTGTTTCTGATGCTTGAAAACCAGGCTTTAATAGTTTTCAGGCACCTTGTAAATTGTTCCCCAAACTCTTGCTTTGGCCTTCTCTTTGGTGTTTTTACATTAAGCCTACCAGAACTTAAAATACTTTTTATTTCCTATGCTGGGCACCATTTCAACTTTATGAGAGAAGGTTATCTTCCTCTTTCTGTAATTCCATTTATTGCACCATCTAATCAAACTCCCTTGATCTTCCACAAAAGTCAACCACTTGGCAATTTCAAGGCTTCAAGAAAAATCACACCACTTGCAGCTGCCCCTTTTCACTTCTTTTTTGGGTCAGGGAATATTCTTACAGACTTCCCAGTTGGAGGGGCTTCAACACAACTACAAAGGACTTGTTCTGGAGAGTTGCAACATCCCTGCAGACTGAAGTACAGTCTGATCACTGTTAGAACAATTCCTCAATAGCAGCATTCCCAGTATCTTAACTTGGGTTCAGCACATAGTTTAGGACAAGTCAGAAGCAGTTTTCCTTGCAAGCTCCCCAACAATCTGGTCCATGATATTTTTGCTGTCTGATGAAAGGTCAAATTGTGTACTGAGATACTGACAACTTCTTGCACAAACTTATCACCCTCTCTACAAGGAGGACCAAGTGTGTCTGTGGTCCTTCTGGAATCTGACAGTCTTACAATGTAATTTAAAAGGCATCTCCAGATCCTTCAAATTATATTATCTATGAATAAAATCACTGTGGGCAATGATTTTATTGTGACCTTGAGGGGATAACAAAGTTCAACTGGGGACGATGTTATTGTGTGTATGTGCATAAATTTACATATTAATGCCAGAGCATGACAGCAGCCTGAACTGAAAGCTCTATCACCCTCCTTCAGCAATCACAGCTTTTATTTTTGCACTTCTGCAGCTCACTTGTGTGCTGCATTCTCCACTCTAAGTACCTAATTAAATACATAATAATTTTTCCCCGCTGTATACTGTGCTAAGAGATTTTTCAGTTTGTGAGAACTCAGCAATATTTACAACCAAATTAAACATTCTGAAAATGAATTGTTTTGGGTTAAATTTGGGCATTAATATTTATTTATCTTTTATTTAATAAAAGCACAGAAAATGTATGAATAAGATGTCTTAACGCTGCATTTTCTTTTTTTTTTGTGTGTGTGTATGTGTGTGTTGGTTTTTTTTTTTTTTTTTTTTTTTTAAATCATGCCTCCTATTGAGATATGCAACTAGAATTAGCTTTCATATTAGAAATATCTATAGGAAGGTCCATCTGCATTCAATGTTATCCAGGTCAGCACTGACTGATGGGAAGTCACAATGACTGAAGCAGAATTTTTGGAAGTAATAAGCTCCTTATATCAACACCACTTGTATTATCATATACATAACTAAGTGATTTCAAGATCAATACATTGCACTGTCAAAAGAATTATAAGGTCATGTCACCTAGCAGAGATGATACGCAAGTGTCCATATACACATGAAAAAAATTCCTTAGGGACAGCTGTATAGAACAAAAATTCTTACTAATAGCCATAGTCATAAAACAAGAATTACTTTTATGCATCTCAATAGTGCTCACTGAGATTAAACTGTAACTAAAATAGCCTGCCAGCTTTTCTTAAAGTTTAAGGAGTAAGTGAAAAAATTTATTATCTACTGTAATTTTTACAGAACTTCATTTTAGACTTCGTTATTCATATGCATTTAATCATTTCCTTTGGTTTCTTCAAGCCATGAGGTAAAATTTGAAGGGATTATTTGCACCCAAAAAACCAAAACCAGAAAACCCCCACCTAAATCAAAACAATTTTAAGGCAAATTCACACTAAAATTAATGCTGTGCACAGACAAATCTTGACGTTTGTAATACACCAAAGGTAATAAATATACAAATATTTCATATCCATTTTGACAGGATATCTTGAAGCAGAAGAAACTCTGAATTTCATATTTTCAAGTATCTGAATTATCAAGGCTTGAATACTGTACTGAACTCTGAGACAGGTAAATATTTTCAGTAGCTGTATGAATGTATAAATACGAAGAACTATAATGTATTCATTACACCCCATAATCCTTATCAGAACTACTATTCATCAATCCCATATTAGCAGCAGGAAATGTTTACCATACAGAAAACTCTAATATGATTTCCAAATGAAGAAAAATATTTTCTTGATTAACTAGTAAACAAGTTAGGAGAACATTATTCTCTTAGATTTTTCAAGTTGCCTTGATACTACAAAATTGCACTGCTGTTTTCCTCCCACTTCTGAAGTGCATATTTTCGTTTAGGGCATTTCTAAATTTTATATTGATTAAAAGAAAATCCCATTAGACTTACAGCTAAGTCACTAAATAAGGAAGCTGATTCTGCTTGATGATAAACACTGGTAATTATATCAGCTTCAATGGAAATTATAGATGCTCTCCAGTCACGAAAATTAGAGAGCAGCTTTAGAGACAAAAGAGGTTAAAAAAAAAAGCTTGACCAAAGTTCATCTATTCTGTTGTATGTCTTTATTTGCTTTTGAAGGATCTTGCTATTAACGTATCTTTTTCTTTTCCTATCAGGATAAAGATTTTCTTTTTCGTTTTAGAGCAATGTTTTAATCTGAGTTTACCATGCATTCTTCAAACATGACATGCAAGAGTTCACAAACTACTGCAGTGAGGAAACAGAAAAGCTGCCAAAGGCTGGTTCCCTGGAAATCACTAAGCGTTAGGCAGGGGAGCAGGAACAGGAAGGACAGGAGATCCACCTGTGACGGGGGAAAGGTCTCAGTGGCTAGTTAGTAGGGGTAAAGCTGTTGCAGAGCACAGACCAATGGGTGCGCCGTTCTGACACAGCAAAGCAATACCAGAACAAGAGGACAGCAGAGAACATTTGGCCAGGCCCAAGGTCTTGCCACAAGTCCTATACAAAACCATCCTGTGGTCTTTCTGCACAAGTAATCATAAGATCTCAGCTCTGAGGCTTTGAATGGAGGCCATGGGACATTTGATACGGTACTAATAATAGATGAAACTATTTATTACACACACACCCTCAAAAACCAAACCACAAAAAACCCAAATCCCAAAAAACTACAAGACTGTACCTGATCCACGCACGCAAGAGGGTTAGTTAGAGCCTGTAGTTTGGACAGAAGACAAAGCCTGTTGTTAATTTCTGATGGGCTTAAGTATAGCATTTAGCACTATTAAAAAATAGAAATAGACAAGAATATGAACGGACATTTAGCAGACAGGGTAAACATTACAGGCAGCTTATGTTAACTTCACTGTGTTTCAGGGGTTAAGTAACCAGGAGACAGTGGAGACATAGCACAAAAGTTGAGATTTTCTGTTGACAAAAAGTCAGAACAACTCCTCTTACTCACAAACGGGCAATAAATATGTGTTTTACCTTACAATCATTCCATCTGATTAAGATAGTATAATTCATACTCTATTACCTTGCTTTTTTTAATATAAAATATCCTAAATAGTTTGGCACTGAACCTTTGCTTATGCAGAGGTTCTTATTCACAGATGTTTCAAACCTCCCTTGAAACTTTTGTCTCCAAGTTCAGAGTAACAGGTCAGTTCTTTTTAACTTAATTTTTTTAAAACTTAATTTTGACTTTGTTATCTCTCTTCCTCCCCATTTACACTTCATTTTCATTTACTAGCCATATAATTGCATACAGTCATAGCATCAGAAAATTCATGCAATATATGCCTCAGCTGTATTGTACTGTTCTTTACTATTCACTATAGTGCATCTTTTGATACCTGTATCTAACTATTTAAATAGACATATTTAGTAATACTTCTTTACCTACTGCCATGAACACTTAGTCTCTTTGATAATGGTTTCTTGAATGCTGCTGGTTCCTATCTAAACACCTGGAAGCCATCAATATGCCATAGCTGTGCAAAATTACTTTTCATCATTAATCTGAACGCAAGAAGGAAACAAAAACACTGGGTTAAAAGAAAAATTGTTCGTTCTCAGGATTTGCTCTAGATTAATTCAAAGAAAGAGGAGGAGAAATAATGATCCTTTTTCAGGGGTCAGGGTTTTTCCCTTTCAATTTGCATGGAAGGAATACAGAGATCTTTTGCAGTATCAAAAGTAGTAACTGGACATTTTATAAAACCATTTTATAAATATTTTAAAACAAGTTAATAATAGAAAGATATTTTACAACCAGAGGTTAGGAACAGTTTCATAAAGGGCACAGGAAGGAGGGGAAAGGGTAGGAAATAAAACAAGAAATGCTTAAAAAAAATGCATTTGGCTAAGGGGACCAAAAAACCATCTAGATGCTACAGTGGCATCTGCATCTTCATAAATGCATAACAGGATTTTTGATGGGCTAGCATTCTTTACCTATAAAGTATGGTAAGTCCCTTCTTCTACCTGACATTTCTGATTTCCTTTGAATTCCCTTATTTAACTTTCTATAGCCTCTGCACAAACATGCGTGTGGAGGAAGTATGTAGGTTACAGAAACATACTGATGTGTAACTTCAGTACTCAAATACCAAAGCACTTGAAGTACTTCGAAGTACTAAATTTTTTTACTTGCGTTTAATAACAAAAATGTAGGACAATACTTAATTAGAATAAAATCTGTTTGTGTTTATATTACACACAGGTATCGACAATTAAAATATGAGTAATATGCATATACAAGCTTTTCTCCTAAAGGACTATTTATTTGGTATCTGTAACACAAACCAAGCAAGAATTCATAGGAAAAACAGAATACACAAAGTATTTTAAAGCAAACTGTGTCTACAGAGTTCTACATGCAGAATCCAAAACTGCAATATTTATAAGTTTTATAGAAATTCAGAGAAAGCATATAGACATCACTTGCTACTTCCCAGTTATAACATGGCAATTACTACTCATGGCAGTAGAACATCTGCATACCACCTCCATAAGGTGCATTTACATTAGGTATTGGCCTCAATAGCTTAGCTTTTGAAACTGTATTACACAAACAATGTCATGTGCGTTTCCAGGAGGCTGAAGTCTTAAAAGAAAAAAGAAGGTTTTTTTACTTTCAATATTTTAATATTAAAGCTCAGCCAGGACCTGATCAGCTTGAATGCTTTTCCAATGTGACTATTACAGGTTGCTTAATTACCTAGGATAAACAACATCTGGTTAAAGAATTGCCTTACTTATACTTAATAAATACCACCGCTGCTGAAGTTTATAATTCCCAGTTCTTAAGATTTCACGCTGCTCAGATACTCAAAACTGTAAAACAGTCCCATCACTGAAGCTCTCAAAGTAGTAACTGGCATAAGAGATCCAGACTACTAGTTTAAAGTAACAGATGAGATAAACATTTACTTTTAAATCACATACTAGTTTGTCGTGGTTTAACCCCAGCCGGCAACTAAGCACCACACAGCCACTCGCTCACTCCCCTCACAGCGGGATGGGGGAGACAATCAGAAGAGTAAAAGTGAGAAAACTCGTAGGTTGAGATAAAGACAGTTTAATAGGGAAAGCAAAAGCCACACATGCAAGCAAAGCAAAGCAAGGAATTAATTCACTGCTTCCCATCAGCAGGCAGGTGTTCAGCCATCTCCAGGAAAGCAGGGCTCCATCATGCATAACAGTACAGTGGGTAGACAAGCGCCATCACTCCAAACGTCACACCTTCTTCTTCCCCCAGCTTTATATGCTGAGCATGACATCATATGGTATGGAATATCCCTCTGGCCAGTTGGTGTCAGCTGTCCCAGCCTTGTCCCGTCCCAACTTCTTGTGCACCCCCAGCCTGCTCGCTGGTGGGGTGGGGTGAGGAGCAGAAAAGGCCTTGACTCTGTGTAAGCCCTGCTCAGCAATAACGAAACCATCCCTGTGTTATCAACACTGTTTCCAGCACAAATCCAAACCATAGCCCCATACTAGCTTCTATGAAGAAAATTAGCTCTACCCCAGCCCAAACCAGCATATAGTTTTAGGAAGAAAACCAACAAATCTTAAAAAAAAAGAAAAGAATTTGCTCAGCATGCAATTAAAAGGGCCAACATGAGAAAGAGACCTTCTCAAGGGTGACATCAGAGTCCCAGAAAGCAGCGCCCCAATACAGATACAAGCACATACAATGGCAAAGTTCACTATATCTCTGCATAGGCTGAGGAAAGACTTGCATAAATATTTCCATACAATTCTCTAAGTAGGTCAAGACAGTACAGTTACGTACAATTACTCTTTGAAACAGTTTAAAACTTCCTGAAGAATCAGAATTGAATTTTTTAAGCAGCTTAAAACAATGAATAGAACTTGTACCCAAACCAAATTAAAAAACATAAATCTGAAAGTAAGCTACAAAATATTTATGATAGTTACATACAAGTAAGCTGTTGACTAACAAATTCCCAAAAGCCACACAAAGCACCAGAACTTCTCCTTCAGCGTAAGACCAGCACGTGAACTCTACAGCTCTGAATCTGATCAAAAGAGGTAAGTTATCTCTCCTCCCGCCCTGTAGCCTATACTTTACTAATGACTTATTGCAAAGATAAATGGAAAGACTATAGCATTTGAAGATTAAAAATACTGTTTACAAAAAAACCCCTCCATCCGAGAACTGATGTAGGAGATACTCCTGCAATGCTTTCAGGGATGAAGCTTTCATCCTTGAGAGATGGCTTAGGCAACTAGTAGTTAAATCCAGTTGGCGGCCGGTCAC